>NC_037668.1:53352816-53439286 GCF_003255815.1 Theropithecus gelada | reverse complement strand
TGTTAGCCAGGATGGTCTCGATCTCCTGACCTCGTGATCCGCCCGTCTCGGCCTCCCAAAGTGCTGGGATTACAGGCTTGAGCCACCGCGCCCGGCCATCTCGCTGTGCCACATTCTTATGGATGAAAAAACAGGCTCAGAGGTGGAGTCGTTTTCCGGAAGTCACACAGCCAGTGCAGGCAGGTCTGGGATTTCTGCCTCATTCCCATAGACCTTTTTCTACAGCAGGGTCTGGGGACCTGGTCTGGGCTGCCTGTTGGTACAATACGAACCGCTGGGACCAGCAGTGCCTGGCCCATGGGCAAGGCCATGCCAAGGCAGTTCAGTGTCCTGGGTGTCACAGCTGTGACTGGAAAGGTGCCTCTTTCCCCTGGCTGGGCCTGGCACCCAGCACCCTCCCCACCCTGGGAAGGCTGCCTGGGCCACAGCTGTATGCTTTCCCACTCACCCTCAGTTCTTGACTGCAGGCCAGACTGCCTCTCCCCCACCTCTTTAATTTCCACTCGCCCTGTACCTCCAGCATCTCACGGCACCACGCCTCCCGAGGGTAACCCACTCTGCCACTCAGCTGTGACTGGCTCTAGGGAGGACCTGAGTCATCCAGGGGCCCGCCGAGGTCAAGCTGGGGGGTGGGGGTGGAAGGCCTTGGAGAGGCCTAAGGGGACAGCATGTTCCTGCCAGTGAGACAGTCACGGGAGTTTCCAGAGCTGCGAGGCCATCAAAGCAGGAAAACACCTGACACCCTGGACCTGGGCTGGACCCACCACCCTCACCCTCTGGAGTCGCACGCGCTCCCAGGCGAGCCCTGGGCTCTGAGCCCCTCCCTCGAGCAGCTGCTGTAAGGGTATTTATAGCCTGGAGCGTGAGGGGGCAAGGACACGCGCTTTATTTCGGAAGTGATAATTCCAGTTCCAGTTGGGTGAACCCCGGAGGACCTAGCGTCCCCTCCCTCACTCCATCCTCACCTATACCTCTGGGGACAGTACCCGCTCGCGCCCAGTCCACCTGGAAACAGTCCCTTCTTACTGAGTTCCAAGTGTGCAGGCCAAAGAGATGGGGCTGTTCTTCAGATTCCTCTTCCCAGCTTTCAGCCCCCGAGCTGCCCACAGCGCTCACCCTCCACATCCCGGCCGCCCTATGGCCATGGGAGTGACGAGTGCGGTGCA
This sequence comes from Theropithecus gelada, assembly GCF_003255815.1. NCBI lineage: Eukaryota > Metazoa > Chordata > Mammalia > Primates > Cercopithecidae > Theropithecus > Theropithecus gelada. The sequence continues at coordinate 53,438,120 of NC_037668.1, read as the reverse complement.
GCGCTGACCTCTAGTGGTCGGCGTCGGTAGTGCAAGGCAGGCGGCCAAGGCTGCGCCGCCGGCGCGCGCCGTACAGGGGCCGGCCACTTGTTCCCGTCCTGCTTTCCTCGCCCACTCCTCGTTTACCCGCACCCCTCTGCGCCTTGGCTGAGGCTCAAGGGTTGAACCTGACAACCTAGGCGTCTTTGGGTAGCTACCTTCCCGGGACTAGGAACCCTAGGAATGGGGTGGGGAGGCCGTTCCGTTTCTCCGCTCACCCTATCCCGCTGCCGCCCGCATAGGGCCAGGCACGCAGTTAATGTCTGCCATCCATCTATTCGTCAAATATTTGCAGCACATCTGCCTAGCCAGAGAGAAAAGGACATGAAAAGACCAGACCCTCGGGGCTCGCAAGCCAGTCCTGGGGCCTGACCGTGCGGGAACCGCGACAAACACTGGGCTGCGAAAGCGCTAAGGAGACCGAACCCATCGGGGGCGGGGAGGAGAGCCAGGCAATGTCCCTGGAGGAGGCAATGCTCTGAAAGACAAGCAGAAGTTAGCTGGGTGGAGAAGCGGAGAGCGGCGCTCCGGGCGCGGGGCTGAGCCTGCACTGAGGCTCCGCGGCCGAGGGCGGGCGGGCGGGAGAAAGTAAGGCCACGCCCCCCGGTTGTGACTGGCCAACCGGGATCCGACGTGTGGGCCCGCTGGCTGCCATGATAGGTTCTGTGTCCCAAGGGCGGAGCCCGCAGGCAGGTGTCGCTTCCCCTGGGAGCTGGGCTAGGACCTCCACTGGGGTCTCCGCGGGTCGCCCCCTAGGGCTTCTCCAGGCTGCGGTACTTCTTGCGCTGCACGGACACCGGGTCCTTAAACAGCACCGGGTCCAGACGCAGACGAGAGGACAGCAAGGGCATGTGGCCGAACGCTGCCGCTATCTGGTTGACGCAGTCGGGGGCTGGGGCCTGCGGCTTTGGCCTGGGCCCCGGGCCCCCAGAGGCCTAAGAGGGAAAGAAGCAATGGGTTAACAGGCTTCTCTACCCTTCCGAACTCCCCACGCCCGTGCAGCAAGAAAGACTGGAATTAGACAGTGAGAGGAAATCCTCCCCGCAACCCCTGCCCAATCCCCGCCATTTCCGACCAGTCCGCCTCAGCCCTCACCAGTGGAGCAGCCTCCTGGCGCTGCTTGCCATAGGGCACCTTGATAGGGGGCAGCTTGGTGACTGCCGCTACTAGGAAATTCATCAGGACGTCCACACAGGTGGGTGCCTCATCTGCCAGGGTCCTCAGAGCCTTGGGCAGGGAGTGGGTGAAGAGAGTGTGGTAATACCTGGGCAAAGGGAAAAGACAGGGAGAGGCTGCAGCCAAATTCATCCCCAGGCCCCATTCTCGTCCCTCCTGACCTCACCTCTCCCTTTGACCCCCATCCCCAAGCCTCTGAGCCTGGCTGCCTCAGAAAGCTCCCATCCCTGGCATGAACAGCTCTCCACTGTGCTGTGTGCCCCGTGGCTCATCTGCAGTCAGTGGTGTGTTCCCTGCCCTCTCCCTCACAGCTCCTTGGGGCACCCATCCTTGGGCTCTGAGCGCTGAACCCAGAGCCAGAATTAGATGGGTTCGGATCAGCTGGTTTCAAAGCCATCAAACATGGAAGCCCAAAGAACAGTTGTGGATGAACCAGGCTGGTACTGCTTCGGGTAAGTCTCACTTCACACGGCCCTCAGACAGGCCAGCCTCACCTCGCAGACATTAGGCTATTCACTAGTCTACTGAGAATTCCCTGCAGAGCTCCTGAGTAATCTACAAGAGGTTCCAGGTTATGCATTTTTGATTTAAACATGTTTAAGGAACACCTCTAAAGAGGTCTTACAGAATTCAGTCCCTGCCCCAAGACCGGAGCACTTCGGGCAGCTTCTGGAAGGCCTGGGATGTTCCCCAACTCATCACATCCACATTTATAAAGCATCAGTACTATTCTCTTTTTTTTTTTTTTTTTTTTTGAGACGGAGTCTCGTGCTGTCGCCCAGGCTGGAGTGCAGTGGCCGGATCTCAGCTCACTGCAAGCTCCGCCTCCCGGGTTTGCGCCATTCTCCTGCCTCAGCCTCCCCAGTAGCTGGGACTACAGGCGCCCTCCACCACACCTGGCTATTTTTTTGTATTTTTTAGTAGAGACGGGGTTTCACTGTGTTAGCCAGGATAGTCTCGATCTCCTGACCTCGTGATCCGCCCGTCTCGGCCTCCCAAAGTGCTGGGATTACAGGCTTGAGCCACCGCGCCCGGCCAGTACTATTCTCTTGTCACCCCACCACCAGCAAACCCACACACTGCCCTTACTCACTGCATGGCTCTACTTAAAATAACAATAGCTACCATTTGTGGAACCTCTGTGCCAGGGACTTCATTTAATGTTCACACCAGCCCTGGGAGGTGAATCCATCCCATTTTACAGATGAGAAAACAAACTCGAGAAGTGAGGAGATTTGCCCAGGATCCCACAGCTGGGAAGTGGCAGATCTGGGCCTTGAACCTGGATCCCTGGGGTCTAGGCTACCCTGCTCCGTTCGGGGTGGGGGTCTCTGGTCTTCTGATCCTCTGATCCCTGGGCAGGGTGGGGGTCTGTACCTATGGTAGAAGGCGGCTGTGGTGAGAACCATGGAGAATTCGTTGGTCCTCTCAGCAGTGTAGCCCCAGCCACCATGGGCCTCATCCCAGAAATGGCTTGACGTCAGGAAGCCCACCATCCGCTCTGGGAAGCTCTGCCACACCACAAAGGCAAAGTCCACCTGGAGAGGGACTCAAGTGAGCTGTGAGGAGGGACCTCCTAAATGCCTAGAACATCCAGAGAGATGGAGGCAGGGCCAGCCTGGCTGAGGGGCCAGGGCAGGACTCAGGGGAGAGGAGGTGGGAGCCATGGCTTAGAATTGGCTGGAAGTGTGGCATGAAAGCTTCTAAGGGCCACAAAAACAACTTCTCAAAAGAGTCCGTGGAAAGCCTCAATGAGTCTCCTAAAGAGGAGGCTGCCTGGCTTGCTGGGGTGGTTTCAAATGCAAGAGGTTGGACCTCATGACCTGGGGCCCCCCCAACCCTGGGAACCTGAGGGGCTGCCGGGGCCCTCTGGCTGTGTCCACCCACACTGGGCTTCTCTTGGGCCCAGCCCTCACCTCACTTGTGGAAAGACTGCTGCGGGCATCAAGGCTGAGGATGGCATCTGTTCTGATGGTGCTGTATGGGAAGAAGCGATCACTAACCTGCAGGGAGAAGGGGGAGGGGGACTCAGTCACTGGAACCTTCCCCCTACCCCCATCCAGTAAGTAGGAGCCAATCAGACACAGTGTAGATGCCTGGGCCATGCATAAAGCCTCCCTTCAGGCACAGTGTAGACGCCTGGGCCTCGAATATGGCAAGCCAGTGCAGAGCTCGTTTTGGAACCTGGGCAACTCATTTGACCTCTCTGGGTTTCAGTTTCCCCTTTGGTAAAATGGGGCAGTTGGTCTCTAGGGACCCTTCCAATTTTGACATCTGGGGATTCCTCCATTGTCATACTGTTGCATCAACTGTGGGAGGAGTGTCAAACATCCCTCATTTGAAAGAAACAGATCTAGAGAGATGAAGGGACTTGCCCACAACCATGTGGCAGGCAGGTGGTTCACACCAACCACGGTTCCCAGAAGCCTCCCCTTCCTGGCCCAGTGTGCTGCCCTTGGTCCATATTTTCTTAAGATCCCAGGTTTCTCCTCTGTTCCTCATCTCAGATATCAGCGCACTCCTCTGTCTTCCTGCATCACATAAGCCCCAGTGCTCTGGAAGCACAATTCACAGGGACCAGGGAGGGAAGAGAATCATTACTATTAGCCCTGCAGCTGAAACCTACTGTGTCATTCTTCAGCTTCAACTGTGGCTCAGGCCCAAGTATTCATAAAACACCCATGGGTGCCCTCCCCCAGCCTCCAGCATAGGCCCACCCCTTTCATGGCCCTCCTCAGCCCTTACCTTCCTGTGCCCATCAATGACTGTCAAGGGCATGGCTGTCTCCGGCCAACTGGATGGGAGTGGCCTCTCATTACTCCAGAGAACCAAGATCTAGAGGATAGGGGGTTGTTCCTGAAGTCTGGGGTCTAGGGCAGAAGGCGGGTTGCAGGGGGCAGGAGTGATCTTTCTCAAGGTGGAAGAAGTTTGGGGAGTCAATTTTATAAGCTGCACATGGGAGAAGGGTTTGGTTGGATCCAAGTTCCATTCATCACTGCTCTCTCCTTGCTTCTGGGCTTGTAGAAGGCAGGAATTCTGGTGACATGAGGGTAGTGACCTATGGCTTTAGAACTCAAGAGAGTTGTCTGTGGTAGTCCCTAGCCTGGGCCCTGACTCCATGCTCCATCCCCATCTTTTCTCGAAGCCTTCATTCTCTTCCTCAGGCTCTTTTATGACTCCCAGCCCAGCTCAATGGCCTGTTTCGAGCCGTCTCATGTGCACCCTGGCTGAGCTAACTGCTTCACTTCCTCTGCAGGGACTCGTATGAGTCTATCTGTCTTCTCTAGAAGTAAGATTTGACAGTCTGTGTGCCAGAAAATGCTAACCCAGTCTGAATCTCTGGGCAGAATCCTTCCCTGCTTTTTCTCTGCTCAGCATGAAGCCCAGGACCGGACCTAGTGCTCAGAAAATGACTGCTGGTAAAGGAATGAATGTTTCCTTCTCCAGCCTCCCCCAAGAGACACCTGCTTTTCGATTTCCATGGGGAAAAGGCAACAGAATCTTGGGACTTACAGAAGAAGGCAGCAAGAACACTTGGAAATCCTCCCCATTCCTCCCCTCAAAATGAGTGGTCATCCTTGGGGTCTGGAAGTCTTCAGGGCCCTGCCCTGTCCTTGCCCCCACCCTGGATCCCAGGACTCCAGCTGGGAAGGGGGCAGACCTGGGCACAGTGCTGGGAGCCTGCCACCGCCTGGATGAGCTTCAGAGGGGGCTGACCTGGGGGCCCCACCCAGATCAGGGCGCTGAATCTGCCCTCAGGGCGGGAGCCTGGGGGAATGAGACACAGGCTATTAGGGTGGGAGGGAACAGAACCCCATGAAGAGTGACCTGAGTAGGGAATCCCGGGGGCCAGGAGAAATGTCAGGGCTTGGAAAGGGTCTTGGTGGGGCTCTCCAGATGAGGCTGGGGCAGCCCTAGGTAGAACTGAGGGGACTTCAGGTTGTCCCGCCCCCAGGGCATACCCTGTTGCAGGTGGTAGAAGGGGAAGTCCTGGGGGCTTGTGGAAAAAGTAGACAGGGCCAGGAGTGCCCCTGGGGGACTGTTCCACAGCAGCGAGGGGTGAGCTGATGTTCCAAAGATCCGGTCCTGAATAACCTGAAATGAGAGAGGAGCTGAGCAGAGCGAGTGGCCTGTGTGTCCATGGCCACACCTCCCCTTCCAGGCTCTGGGGAGGGTGGCAACTACATCACCAGTCCTCTGGGGTCAGAAGCTGAGGTCTAGAGTAGGGGGCACTCCATGATGTTGCTCCAGAGGTGGGAGATGGTGGCAGGGTCACTGCTTCCCCTTCCTTCCTCACTCATGACAGATGTCACTAATGGGTCATGACATTTTTCAGGACTCAGAATCCCTCCAAACATAGCACCCCAGGCAGCCGTTAGTGGTCAATTGGCATTGGCACGTGCTTTGAAATCTATTTGCTACAGCGGTCTTCTCTACAGATGGGGAAACTGAGGCCAAGATTGGAGAAGAAACTTGCCCCAAATCTCACAGCCAAGTCTCAGATTCATCCCAGGACCATCTTCAAGGAGTGGGGGTGTCCCCAAATGCTGGGACAGAGAAGTATGGAGAGGTGACAGGGATGGAGCAGGAGTCAAGGGCCAGGACCCCCATCAGGTGAGCCCCCTCACCTCCAGAGTGGTATGGATAACCTTCTCCACCGAGGAGAAGTAGGCATCCCATAGAAACTGGGTCTGCTGACGCAGGGCGAGGACCCGTGCAGGGGACATCTCCTGGAGGGCAGCCAGGACCTGGGGCAGAGAGGGATAAAAGTGCCAGATAATAGAGCAATTTTGAGCCCAGGAAGTTGAGGCTGCAGTGAGCCATATTTATGCCACTGCACTCCAGCCCGAGCAACAGAGCAAGACCCTATCTCAAAAAAAAAAAAAAAAAAAGCATTCAGGGGTCACACAGAGTTGGGTCTGAATGCCACTTGGTAACCATGTGACTGTGGTCGAGCTGTTTAACCTCTCTGAGTATTTGCTCATTAATTGCTTAGTACATTGTAGAGGCTCAATAAATAAATGGTAATTACTATTAACCCCCTCTACCATTCTCAGGGGATTCAAGGCAGGTCACACATATATTTTTCAGAGCTGGACAGAATTTGTTTCATCAGATGGAAAAGTCTCCATGCGTTTTGCTTTCCCCCTCCAGTCCCCATGGAGGTGCTCTGAGTCTGAATTGTTTTGTAGCCTTCCCCTAAATTGGTATTTAAGCAGTCACAGGCCATTGGAGCTGGGCCCATGGGGATTGTCTGGTCCAGCTCATCCTGTTGTAGAGATGGGAAAACTGAGGCTGCAAGAGGAGCAGGACTTGCTCTCAGAGCCCTTAGGAATCTCTAGCTCCATCGGATCCTCTGGGAGCCCCAGAGGGGAGACTTGGTGCTGGGAGAAATTCATCAGTATCCATACAAGGCAGATAGGAATGAGGACTGAGGCCAGCCTCGATTCAGGATTCTGGGTCCCTCCCCTGTCCTGGGTCCAGTTCCCACCCTGTGGGCAGGGCTCTGAGCTACCTGAAGCGGGAGCCTCTCATCAGCTACGATGGCTGCCTTGGTCCAGTCGATGACCTCGGAGAAGGGCAGCTCCCAGCGGGGGCTGAGAAGCACTGGGATGCAGCCGGCCTGGGGGGCGGGGAGGTCACTGGGGAGCCCAGCCCCACCCTGCACATACCCCCCACCCAGTTCCAAGTCAGTAACTGCTGCTATTGGGGGCAAGGGGCAAAGAGGACAGGAACATGGGGTGTCTCAGGGAAGAGAGGTTATGGTTGTTCTGCAGAGTGTGCAGTGAATGGGGACACAGGCACACCTGAGTCCAGAAGTAAAGGAGCAGGCAGCTCACTGCCCCTTCTCATTGGCCTGGACCCAGCCAGCTCATGAGTGCTGGGGGACAGAGGACAGGTGATGCTCAAATTGGGGTTGTACCTGCAGGGCTTGGAGGAAGCGCGAGGCAGCTTCTGGACGGTGGCCAGAGATGAGGCAGAAGGTGGCATTGGGCAGAGTCTCCCCGCGCTGGGTCCTAAAGAGGCACACAGGAAGGTCCCGGTACACATGAGCTTAGACAATGCCCTTCGCCCCACCGGGCTCCCTCAATGGGAGCACCCCACACCCCTGCACCCCACACCTACACTCCCAAATGTGCAAACCCACTCATGCATATGCACAGTCGCACAATGACACACTAACACAAACACAAGCCTCACACCGGCCACGCGTCTGTGGTTGGAATAGGAGGCAGGAGCCCTGCATTCTAGCTCTGCCTCTTCCCTCAGTGGCTTTAGAAACCTCCCTTGCCTTTCTCTGACCTCAGTTTCCTCATCTGTAAAATGGGAGGCAGAGGGTGCTGATGTTTCCAAGGCCCTGCCTGACTTAGACATGCACGTCTGCCCTCCCTGACTCGGCCACAGGCAGACTTTCAGCACCCCTTGCCTGCGTGGCCTCTGAGCCCAGCCCTCCCCAACGCTGAAAGCCAGGCCCAAGAAAGGCTCCTCTGTCATGAGGTGGGCTGGGCCCCCAGCCTGGAACCACACAGGAAGCTGCTGCCCAGAGGCCCCCTGGCCCAGAGGACAGGCTTCCTCTGTTCCTCCCACCTACCCCCCCACTGCCACAGCCCAGGGCCACACTCAGGCTGTGTGTGCCTGTGGGGGAGGGCAGGAGTCCCAGCCTCCTCAGAGCCACCCCCAGCAATTGTCCACCCAGGGGACCATCGCCTGTGACCCAGTCAGGGGAGGGATAAAGGGAGGGACCAAGACACAAGCCTGCTCAGTGTGGGACTCATGACTATGGCTCTCAGGGTCCTAGGACCCTCCTCAGTTACAGCCTGCTTGACTCTGAGCCTGAACCTCCAAGAAGCAGACCTGGGAGTACTTAGGCAGCCTCGGGGCCATGCCCCATTGAACAGATGGGGAAACTGAGGCCCAGAGAGACCCAAGGACTGGCTCAGGGTCACAGATAGGGTTGGGGTGGAGCTGGGACTACAGCAGAGATGTGCCAGCTCCTGACTCCAAGTTACCTGAACCACCCCAGAGCTGCTGCTTTAGGGGTCTCCCAGGGGACCCCAGCCTTCTTTCTCCTCCCTCCATGCTTAAGTGTCCACTAGGCCCTCCCTGGAAGAAGCCACAAGTAACCACCAGGACACCCTTCACCTCATTAAAGCCACAGCAGAAGCCAACCAGGTACAGCCCCCTTCACCCCCAAGTCAACCTCTAAGGAACTGAAAACCTCTAGGTTAAGGCTGAATAAACTGCACCACTGAGCCTTAACCTCCCTTGATCCTCTGTGCCTTTAAGATCTCTTCTCCCTCACACTGGAGGACCCCTCCCTGCCTTGTCAGCCTGAGGAAGTCCTCCTACTCATCTTTTTCTTCTCAGACAAGCTCTTGTTCTGTCACCCAGACTGGAGTACAGTGGTGCCATGACAGCTCACTGCAGCTTCGACTTCCTGGGATCCAGCAATTCTCCTGCCTCAGCCTCTTGAGTAGCTGGGACTACAGGCATGTGCTACAGTGTGTGTTTTTCTTTTTTTTTTTTTTTGTAGAGATGGGGTCTCTCTGTGTTGCCCAGGCTGTCTCATACTCCTGGCCTCAAGTGATCCTCCTGCCTTAGTCTCCCAAAGTGTTGAGATTACAGATATAAGCCACCACACCTGGCCTTTTCCTATACTGTCTTAATGTCTAAGCTGAAACACCACCTTCTCTGGGAAACCCTCCTTGATGTCTCCAGAGATGGTTCTCTCTGCTCCCGCCTCCCGGTGGACTGCAGTAGTAATGATCCAAGCTAACCTATATTGAGTAGTACTTTGCTCCAGGCACTGTTTTAAGTGCTTTACATGTATTAACTCAGTTCATTCTCACAGCACCTCTATGAGATAGGAGGGGAGGTATGCACTGTTATTATCTCATTTTACAGAGAGAAAACTGAAACCCAAAGAGGTCACACAGCTCTTGAGTAGAGGAGCCAGGTAGGCAGCCGGTGCAGCCTCTCTCTGCTTAACAATGTCAAACAATCGACTTGCCTGTCTCTCCTACAAGGCTGAGCTCCTTGAGGATGGGGCTGTACCTCCCTCATCTCAGCATGCCCAGGGCCTAGCAGAGTGCCTGGTGGAGAACGGCAGCTCAGTGGGTGCTGCCGAATGCTCAGTGTGACACTAGGGAATAGATCTGGGACCAAGAGACCAGGCATCTGGGGGGTCAATTTCAGCAGAAATTCTAGTGATGGAGCTGGCTGAGAGTGCAGCCAGTGGGTGGTCTTTGGAGGTGGTGAGTTCCCCATCAGTAAAGGTAAATAAGTAGAGTCTGGATGAGCACCTTTGGCGGGGAACAGGGAGTGTGTTACAGAGGAAACTTGTGCATCTATGTGGTGACCACTGAAGAAGTCTTAGGCTTCTGTGACCACGTAAGGTACCCGTCATAGAGTCAGGGCCTCAGTACCCAAGGGTGGTCAGTGTGGCTGTGCCCATGGCCTCAGTGCTCTACTAGGGCCTGGCCATAGGCAAGGCCACATTGTGACTTCCATGTGCCCTAGGCACGTTGGCCTTCACAGTCCCTCCTGCCATAAAAAAAAATATAGTTGATAACTGTGTTGGTATAAAAACAAGCAATATTATATATTAAAACATTTTCTGCTGGGCACCGTGGCTCACGCCTGTAATCTCAGCACTTTGGGAGGCTGAGGCAGGCGGATCATTTGAAGTCAGGAGTTTGAGACCAGCCTGACCAACATGGTGAAACCCTATCTCTACTAAAAATACAAAAATTAGCTGGGCGTAGTGGCGCGTGCCTGTAATCCCAGCTACTCCGGAGGCCGAGGCAGGAGAGTTGCTTGAACCCAGGGAGTGGAGGTTGCAGTGAGCCAAGATTGTGCCATTGCACTCCAGCCTGGATGACAGAGCAAGACTTNTTTTTTTTTTTTTTTTTTTTTTTTTTTTTTTTGAGACAGGGTCTCTCACTCTGCTGCCCAGGCTGGAGTGCAGTGGCATGATCTCACTGCAGCCTTGACCCCCTGGGCTCAAGCGCTTCTCTCACCTCAGCCTCCCACGTAGTGGGACTACAGGCTTGCACTACCACACTCAGCTAATGTTTATAATTTTTGTAGAGACAGGGTCTCACTATGTTGCCTAAGCTCAGGCGATCCACCCGCCTCAGCCTCCCAAAGTGCTGGGATCACAGGCGTGAGCCACTGTACCCAGCCCTGATTTTCAAAAAATGAAAATATTTTCATGAGCCTATAAAAGTATCATGGGCCCTAGGTACTGACTGCGCCCCTTGTTCCCAATGGATACAGCCTGGGGGACTTTAAAGCATGCATCAAATTTATGTTAAAAAATGGGGGAGAATATACATATTGCTTGTACACATGCAGAGTTTCTCAGAAAAGACACATAAGAAACTGGAAGCGGTGTTTGGCTCCAGGCAGGAAAACTGGGTGGCCGGGAGACAGGGATAGAAGGGAGGCTTTTCACTCTATGCCCTTTTGTGCCTTTGGAATTTTGTACCATGTGAATGAATTACCTATTCATAAAAATGAATAAATAACAATTTGAATGGGTGGAGATTTATTCCAAAGCAACAAGAGACCGTTCAACCAAGGTGGAAAAACATGGGCTTTGGAGCCAGAAGTACAGGGCTGAATCCCAACTCCACTGTTTCCAAGCGCCTGATTAGAAAAGTGAGGGGCCCATGGAGAACAGGGAACCTTGTCACCCTGGGCTACTCCACTCTCTGGGCCTCAGTTTTCCATTCCCTGAAATGGAGATAATAATACCTCCCTTGAAGGGTGCATGACAGGATCAGCAGTGACTTAGGTAAAGTGCCTGGCACAGCACCTGGCCCAAGTCAGGCACTCCTCAAATGTAGCCTCCTCCCCTCCCGACTCTCACCCGGCTGAGTGAATGTGGGGCGGTGGCAGGAACTGTGAATAGCCTCTTTCTCTGGCCGGCACTTGTTTATTCAAGCTATCTCTCTCTCTCTGTCCCTACGCTGTCTGGCCCAGGCAGCTGCCTGGCACTTCGGAGAAAGTGAGGCTCAAGCCACTCCAGAGATGACAAGTCCTATCACCTTCAGGGAGGCTGAGGCCAAAGACCACACTTGAAGGTCAGAGGACAAGGCTGCCAAGCTTCGCCCCTGGGAAATAAAACTTATCAAAAATGCTACTCAGAGGGTGACCCACGCTAATTAGAAAACTGTGGGTGGCTCTGGCCAATTTCAGATCCATTAGTAAACAGTTAATGAGCGCCTACCTGCTGCACGCAGTTCTCTAACTTCCAGTTTCTCAAAGAAGTTCAGACTGAAATCACTTTCAGGTTCATCAACAATGAACTGTGCTTAGCGGTAACTAAAGTCAGCTGAAAAAAGAACTTCCTGCAAGCAAGAGTACCTGAGTGCCTCATCAGAAAAGTGAGGGAGGGCATGGCAAAGGGAGAGCCTTGTTGCCCAAAATGAGCTTCTGCCTGAGCTCTGAGCTGCAGGGGCTTGAGTGAGATCCCTGACTTTTCAGGCTCCCGCCCTGGAGACCATTAGGGATGCGTCCCGGCAGAAGGACCCTGGGGCTGACCGGGACAAGTCCATTCTGACTCCTGGCTGTGAGGGCTGCCTGTACCTTCAGGAGGTGGAAGGATCCCATTCCCACAAGAGCCCTTTGGCTGAGAGAAGTCCCGGGAGCCCCAAGCAGAGGCAAGAATTCCTGGGAGGGAGTGGAGCTCAGAATAGCTGATGTTGTTCCAACAGAGAACAGAGAGAGAGACCTGAGGGAGGAGCAAAGCAAGGATACCAGAGTGACAGTTCCCTGCTCAGGTCTGACCCAGGAGGGGCGGGATTCAGAAGGAATCCTCTGCCACCGGGGCCCTGGACAGCCTCGGAAGGACTCTCATTCTTGCCTGTCCAGCTAGCCTTTGGAGGCTGCTGGCCTGCTGGGGACACAGAGGGGTTAGAGTACTTAGGGGATAACCATCACCTGAGGCGCATCACCCCAACTAGCCCAGGTGGAAAAGAGTTTCCGCACAAGCTCACCACGTCCCACAGGCCCCCAGCCCCTTATATGTCAAGGGCCTCTCACTGGCAGGAAATTCTTCTTTAGACCTGACCTACGTCATATTTGCTATAACCAAAGGCTGTTTCCTTGAGAGGTTAATCCCCAAAATTAGACACAGGAGCAGCTTCCAGCTGTGACTGTGAGGCCCCTCTGAGGCATTTGATGAGGTTGATCATAAACTTCTGCTTAAAACTCAGAATTCTCATACTGAAGGCTTTGGAGATAGGCAATTCTGGATCAAAATACTGGCTCTTTCCAGCTGGGTGGCCTCAGAAAAATTACTTAACCTGTCTGAGCTTTCGTGTCTGGTACACAAACACTTAAATGCTAACAACTAGCGTATTTTATTATAATCATTATTTATAAAAGTGCTTAGCACAGAGTAAAGCACTATACAAGTGTATGTGGGGAAAAAAATATTAGGGCAGGAGGTTTGGAATGAGTCGTGTTTTATGTTTTGAAAGACCCCCAGGGGAAAATTCCAAAACCTACCTTAGACACCCCTTGTGTCGAGTCCCCATCTTAATGGAAGTGCTCTCTGCCATCTAACTTGGCTCCCACCTGCTGCAGCTGAGGCCTAAGTCTGCCAGGACTACCTGGTTCTCCCATCTCAGTTCTGTCTTCTACCCTGGTCTCTGGGCTTGTGTCTATTCCAGCCCCCTCCCATCCAGCCCCCAAGGCAAAAGGTTCACTTACTGCCCAGGTCCAGGGTCTTGCTCACAGCGTGCATCCCAGGGGCAGGCAGAGGAGCCGGTGTCTGCTGTGCGCCACCCACCCCTCTCCTCTTCCAGGGCTAGCAGGGCTATCCCGGGCTGGGGGCTGTGTTGCTGCAGCTGGCCAGGAGCCCCACCTCGCAACGGGTGGGCTTCAGGGAGAAAAGGGAGGGCCACATCAAAACCAGGCCGGAAGGAGTCCACTGTGGGGCTGGCCTCAGCTACCATAGCCTGTCCCAGCTGGAAGGTCTTGGGGCAGGGAGCTGGGTGGAGACGGAGGACCAGATGGTTCCTGCCCCTGTTCCATTGCAGAGGCATTGAGCTGCACTCTCCAGTCTGGGCATCCAGGCTGAGGAGGAGAAGGAGGCAGGCCCCAGCAGGGCTGAATGTGTGGAAGCGAGAGCCCTCAATGGAAGCCAGGATCCTGTGGTGAGTCTCAGAGATTGGTCCAGAAGCTGGGTACACGAATACCTTAAGGCCATCGCCCCTGCACTTCGAGGTGTCAAAGCAGGCTCCCCAGTTGCAGCTGCCACCATGAGGGGCTTGAGGTGAAGCGGCATCTTCTGGGAGCTCTCCAGCCTGGGAGAAGCTCTGCAGGAGCTCTGCGTCCAGCCAGCGCGGCCAGCCTTGGGGAGCCCCAGGCCGAGGTCTGGGAGGCAATGCCAGGCGGAGAAGGGAGAAGCCTCCCAGCAGGACAAGCAGGAGCCAGGAGGCTGACAGTGCCAGCCAGAGGGACTTTCTTCTCCTCCACGACTGCATGTGGCCACCCACAGTCAGGGCTGGGGAAGCTGGGAGGCCTCTGCCAGCAAGCAGGAAGAGCAGGGCCTGGGGCGGGCGACTAGAGCTGGGACCCACCTGCTAGTCCTGCCCTCTCATTGTACAGATGGGAAGACTGAGGCCCATTGAGACCAGGCTGCCTGTCTAAGGTCAGACAGTGAGTCACCAGCCAGGCAGGAGGAGGCCAGGTGGGACCCAGCTTGCTGGCCTGGCCCCCCTGCCCTCAGGACACTGCCTTCTTGGTTTAGACAACCAAGCCAGCCTTTGCCCTCCCAGCAGGGGCCCCTGCCCCTGGGCACTGCTCTGGCTGACACAACCCCTGTCCAGAATGCAGGGCCGTGTCCCCCTGACCTCCTGGCTGCACCCCTTGACCTTGCCCTCAACTGAGAGGAAGGCTGTCTGCCAGGCCATGGGGACCAGTCAGAGCTCCCACAAGGGGCGGCTTGGCCAGGGACGGGCTGGAGGGAGCTGGGCTGGTCTTCCCGCTCCTCCCCTTGCCTGAGCAGCCCTGGCTGCCCCTGTGCCCGCTGGCAGACACTCCTGGACTGTGGCCCCTGTGGCTGGAGCTAAAATTAGACCCTGCATCCCATGTGGATCATCGGAGTCAGCTGAGGTCACAGCCTGGGTGCAGCCGGTGTCCCCCGCCTTGGATGGCCAGGCGGGTTCAGGGTCCTGGTCCCCATCAACTCTGCCGCTGCACCAGCTCAGGAAGTGCAGCCCCTCTTCCCCGCAGCCCAGCAGCTGCCCTGCACCATCTGGCTTGGAGCTATCACAGTGCAGGGGCCAGGGCCGCTGTGCCAAGCCCCCCAAACCCTACGGTGTCTTCTCCCGTCCCTCTCCAGTCGGCATCTGGCCCATCTAGATCTCTTTCCTTAGCAGCAGCCTGGCTCCTCCCCTGCCAGCCCTGATTCGCTCCTGGCTGGGAGGCAGGGTCTCCATTTAACCCCTTTCAAACCAGTTTCCTCAACTGCTTATCAAACCATCAAGTACCACAACTCACAGCTGGCCATGAGCTAGCACAGCCTCTGTCTCTCAGTCCTCCAGCCACCCTCCAAGGCAGAGATTTACCTGTCATTTCTTACAGATAAGGAAAGCTCAGAGAGGGGGCGAACTCTTCCTAAGGTGACCCAGCTAAGAAGTGGCAGGGTGGGGATTTGAATCCTGAGCTCCTGATCGTCGGCCACCCCAGCTGTGGGCCCCGTGGCTAGAGCAAAAACTAGACTCTGCACCTGCTGTGGGCCATCAGAGTCAGTGGAGGCCAGAACCCGGGTGTAAGGAATCTCCGAATCAGCAGATGAGAAGGTCAACAGATGAGACGAGTGAGGAATTAAGGGGTGGGGGTGGTGGAATTGGGTAAGGTGTCCCCAACTGTCCCCAGGATCGGTCTCTTTTCCTTCAGCAGCCCCAGCCCCGATCTCCTCCAATTCCCAGCCTTTTACTCCAGTCCTTATGGAAAGTTCTTCCTGCACTTCACTCTCCATTAGTCCAGACCCCATGCAGGGATTTCCCTGGTCAGTGTCCTGTGAGGGGAGTCAGGAGTGGGTGATGTCAGCCACTGAGGAATCTCTGGGGTGATGGGGGAGACACACTCTGGCCACGAGGAGTCCTGGGCTGATGAGGGAAGGCACAGGGAGTCGGCAGACTTGAGTGGGCTCTGCCTCTTCTCCTGACTGCCTCGGGAGTGTGGGGCCTCTGTCCCCTTATCTCTGGGATGGGCATAATCTCAGCCAGGAATGGGTTGCCAGGTTGACCCAGGCCTGTCCCCTGGGGTCCCTCAACAAGGGGTGGCCTCCTTTCCCCTGCGTGCCTCCCCTTGATCTTGGAGGGCTGCTGATCAGATGAGGGAGCCGCCATGGGACTTTTTACCCTCGGTGAGTGGCCAGCCTGAGACTGTCCTAAAAATGGCCCACAAAGGGGACACTGAGCTCTTGGCACTAACCGCTCAGCCACTCAGTAATGAACTGTGGCTCCTGCACACCTCAGTTTTCCCATGCTGAGAGGCACCCACACAGGCCACTGGCTGCTCCTGCTTCACATGTCCCCCTCTCACTGTGCCCAGCCAACACCTCATCCTGCAGGAGTCAGCTGAAAGCTTCCTTCCCACAGGAAGCTTCTCCAATGCTCCCCAGGCTGGGTTAGAGCCCCCCTCTAGGTCCTCATGCCATTCCTTCATCCCTCTATCCCCATACACAGTTATCCATTCATCTAACAAACACTATGAGTGTTGAATATGGGTCAGGTTCTGAGCTAGGCCAGGGGACACGGCCCTGAGTAAGAGTAATCATAGCTGATACTCATTGCACTTACCCTGTGCCAAGCATCTCTCGTTTGTATTAGCTCATTTCATCCTTGCCCCAACCCTAGGAGGGAGAAACTGTGATGATCCACATTTTACAGTTGAGAAAGCTTGAGGCCCAAGGAGCTTAAGTAATTTGCCTAAATTCCCGTGACTTAGCCAGGACTTGGACCCAGGTAGTACACTCCTGTAACCACTGTACCATTCCAGCTCCCAACAGGGAGGGAGACAGACGCGTCCCCACCCTCCAGAGCTCACTGTCCTGGAGAAGACAATTACAGAACTAGGCAATTGCAGGCAATTACAGAATGAGGGGAGGGTACCCTGAGAGTACACAGAGGGGCTGCCCAGCCTAGGGGACCAGAGAAGGCTTCTGAGGAAGTGATACCTACCCTAAGACCTGAAAGAGAGCAATCTGGTTTGTAGAAAAATCCTGTGGCTGTCTGTGTGGGGACAGACAGGAAATGGCAGGATTGGATGCAGGAACAGCTTTTTGACTGGTCTGTCACCCCACAAGTCTCTCATTCATTCAACGGCTATTTAATGAACCCCTACTGTGAGGCCAGGCAGGTCTTAAGGGCAGTGAGCAAAGCAGAAAAAATCTTGCCCTCTTGGCACTTACCCTCCAGGGAGGGGAAATAGGCAAGAAACAAAATGAATAAATATCTTATGCTATTTGACAATAACTGCTGGGGAGATGGGATGGGTTGCAACGTTAGAAACACAGGAGGCCTCATCAAAAAGCTGGCATTTGTGGCCTGGTACGGTAGCTCACATTTGTAATCTCAGCACTTTGGGAGGCTGAGGTGTGCAGATCACTTGAGGCCAAGAGTTCGAGACCAGCCTGGCCAACAAAGCAAGACCCCATCTCTACTAAAAATACAAAAATTAGCCCAGCGTGGTGGCGCATGCCTATAATCCCAGTTACTTGGGAGGCTGAGACATGAGAATTGCTTGAACCCGGGAGGCGGAGGTCACAGTGAGCCGAGATCACGCCACTATACTCCAGCCTGGGCGACAGAGCGAGTCTGCCTCAAAAAACAAAACAAAACAAAACAAAACAAAACTGGCATTTGTGTAAATTTCTGAGAGGGTGAGGGAGTGAGTGAAGAAGTATATTTCTAGTGGAAAATAGCTCCAGGCAAGAGGAACAGCCGGGCCACAGGTTCTGAGGCAGGAGTGTGCCTGCCGCGTGATGGGTACACTCTGACCTTGTTTTCACAGCACGACTCAGGCTCCAGGGAAGAGGCTGGCTGTAGGATCAGGGACACCAGCTGTGAGCTCTGCTGGGCCAGGCTGTAGTGCAAGTGGGCCACGGCAGTGAGTGGGACCAGGATGGCGGGGTGGGATGAATGAGAAGTAGTTGGATTCTGGGTATATTTTAAGCCAGGACAAATTGCTGATAGATTAGATGTGAGGTCCGGCCTGCACCACAGACAGGGTGGAGTTGTCATTAACTGAGATGGGGAAAACTGAGGGGAACAGTTTTGGGGAAGAAGCTCAGGAGTCTGTTCTCATACATCCTTCTCATCCCCAGCAATAATAAAATAAATGTCCAGGCTGGGCACAGTGGTTCACACCTGTGATCCTAGCATTTTGGGAGGCTTAGGCAGGAGGATCCTTTGAGCCCAGGAGTTTGAAACCAGCCTGGGCAACATAGAAAGTCTTCGTCTCCACAAAAAAAAAAAAAAAAAAAAAAAATTTTAATTGGAACTGGTGGCTCATGCCTGTAATCCCAGCTACTTGGGAGGTTGAGGTAGGAGGATTGCTTGACCCCAGGAATTTTAGGCTGCAATGAACTATGGGCGCCACTGCATTCCAGCCTGGGCACAAGAGGAAGACCCCATCTTTAAATATATAAAACAAATATAAATAAATAAATAAGCCAGGCATGGTGGCATGCACCTGTAGTCCCAGCTACTCAGGAGGCTGAGGTTGGAACGTCAGCCGGAGGATCTCTTGAGCCCAGGAGTTTGAGATCAGCCTAGGCAACATACAAGACTGTCTTTATTTTTTTAAGGATATATATATGTATCTCCAACAAATACTTGTTGAATGAGTGAAGGAATGGAGGGATGGACAAAGCTGAGATGGCTAGAAAGCCAAGCCCAGCTGGTTTGGGGTTTGGAAGAATACCTAATCCCGTTCTATTAATAGCTCTATGCGTCCCCCACCCCAGCCCTGGGCTCCCTGGCTGGCTCCTGCCCATGCCCATATTTGTGCACATACTTAAGCCTTCTCCTACCTTCATCCCTGTGGAGGAAGCTCTCAGGCCAGCTGGAACCTGGACTTGTCTAGCCTGCGATTCACATGGTTGCCCTGGGGCTTGGATGGAGGAAGAGAAGGCAGGGGCATCCTGGCAGGCAGGACTGAGGTCAGGGATCTGCCAGGGGCCTCCATTGGGCTTTTCAGTGCTCAAAAAAGCCACCAGAAGCCCCCATCCTATTCCTGGGCTCTGATCAATGGGACAGAAACGAACACTTTGGGCGATGGGAATGAGCCAGAGCAGGAAGGAGAGGATAGCACTGAAGGGGAGGAGAGGGCCTGGCCTCGGGTGCAATGGAAGAGGCTTCCTGGAGGAGGCAGAGGACTTGTCTCTTACAGCACAGGGTCGAAGCAGGCATTTGTGTGAATTTGAGGACACAGATGCCTCTGGAGGTATCTCGGAGCTCTGAGCACTGCAGCTTGTGTCACAGCTGTGGTGGTGTCACAGCTGCCTGGAGGCTGCCTGGACATAGGGGTGCTTCCTGCCTGAAGCACCAGGTGTCATATTGGCTAGGCACCCAGGCAGAAAATGGGAGCTAACAGTACCATGTTTCACCTGAAGCGTTTCCTCTCTGCACCCTCCTTGGCCTTCCTTCCTTCCCTCCCTCCCGCTTCAGGCTGGGCCTGAAATCTCCAGAAGGAATGGCTCTGGTCCTCAGAGGAAGGGACTCAGCTCTGTGAGTGCTGTGGTTAAGAGCACAGCTCAAGTGCTCTCAACAAGCCGCGTGTTCCTGTGGAGTTGCTTCACCTCTCTGTGCTTCTGTTTCCTATCAGCAAAATGGGGATGCTAATAATAGCTCCTTCCCTGAAGGCTTGCTGGGAAGGAGATTAAAGAAATGAGGTAGTGTGTAGCATTCAGCACACCATGCCTGGTGTGGAGCAGGCGCCTAGCAAATGGCATCCTTTTGTCCCTCCTCAGACCTAGGGAGGTGAGGTGACTTGCCCAAGGGGTGCCGAGGTATCCAACTGGGTGGATCCAGACCAAGACTTGGGCTTCCCCCTCCCTGTTTCTCTTGCTGCACCTCCACCTCCATTCAGGAAGAAAGAAGATACTTGGACTCCAGGAAATGATCACCGTGGAAACCCATCTGCTGCTTCTTGTCTACGGCTGTTTGTTCCTGCAGCTCTGGGCTGCCTGAGTGTCTCACTGCAGAATTAGCAAGTGCGGAGGCTGGAGGTTTCCAGAGGCACTGAGGTCACAGCTCTCACTTGCTTGAGTCAGATAACCATAAGCCATGATGAATCCCAAGACTCTGCAATATCAGTCAACTCCAGCAGATGCTTCAGTCCGCCCCTGTAGACCCCCCACCCCCGCCAGGATGCAGAGCAGTTCCTGGACCCCACAGGGTGCAGGGCCAGGGAAGCCATCTGGGGGACCTGGGGATGGGGGTTGGGGAAAGCAGGTTCTAGCCTCTGCTCCTCTTTTAGGCATGGCTGTGTGACCTTGGACAAGTCACACCCTTTTCCTGGGCCTTCATTTTCTTTTTCATTTTTTAAAAATTTATTTTTTATTTTAAAATTTGTTTTCGAAACAGGGTCTTACTCTGTCACCCAGGCTGGAGCGTACAGATGCAATCACAGCTCACGGCAGCCTCAAACTCCTGGGCTCAAGTGATCCTCTCACCTCGGCCTCTTAACACACCGGGACTACGATGTGAGCCACCAGAACTGGTCCCGGGTTTTTCTTTTCTTTTTTAAGACAAAGTCTCTCTGTGTCGCCCAGGCTGGGGTGCAGTGGCAGGATCTCCAGTCACTGCAAACCTCTGCCTCCCAGATTCAAACGATTCTCCCACCTCAGCCTCCCGAGTAGCTGGGATTACAGGCACCCACCACCAGGCCCGGCTAATTTTTGTATTTTTGGAAGAGACGGGGTTTTGCCATGTTGGCCAGGCTGGTCTTGAACACCTGACCTCAGGTGATCTGCCCGCCTCAGCCTCCCAAAGTGCTGGGATTAGAGGCATGAGCCACCGCGCGCAGCCTCGGGCTTTCGTTTTCTTATCATCAACCTAAAGTGGTAGCAGAACTAGGCTTTTCAGAGCAAAAAGATCTGAAATTCTTACTCAGAAGTAATCCTGACACAGCTTGGTAGGTCAATCCTTCCATTTCCCATCCTGTCAACATGACTTTGTTAAGGAAAATTTTGTAAAGCTTAGAAGTGAAGCAATGAGGAGCCTGTGTAGCCTTAATCCTCCCACTGGGGCATTGCATAACAAGCCCTCAAGTGTCGTAGGACTCCCTAAAGGGGAGTAACTTTGACCTTTTTTTTTTTTTTTTTGGAGACAGGGTCTTGCTCTGTTGCCCAGGCTGGAGTGTGCAGTTGTGCGATCATGGCTCACTGCAGCCTTGACCTCCCAGGCTCAAGTGATCCTCCCACCTCAATCTCCTGAGTAGCCAGGACTACAAGCCCACACCACCACACCTGGCTAATTTTATTTTATTTTATTTTACTTTTGTAGTGACGAGGTCTTTCTCTATTGCCCAGGCTGGTCTCCAATTCCTAGGCCAAAGCCTCATCCTCCCAAAGTGTTGGGATTATAGGCGTGAGCCACTGTGCCTGGCCTTGTTTGAGTTTTTACTCCCTATGTATTGGGGTCCAAACTTTTTTTGTTTTGTTTTGTTTTTGTTTTAGAAGGAGTTTTGCTCTTGTCGCCCAGGCTGGAGTGCAATGGCGCGATCTCAGCTCACTGCAACTTCTGCCTCCCAGATTCAAGCAATTCTCCTGCCTCAGCCTCCCAAGTAGCTGAGATTACAGGCGCCCGCCATTATGCCTGGCTAATTTTTGTATTTTTAGTAGAGGTGGGGTTTCACCACATTGGCCAGGCTGGTCTCGAACTCCTGACCTCAAGTGATCCACCCACCTCGGCCTCCCAAAGTGCTGGGATTTCAGGCATGAGCCACCGTGCCCAGCCTGGCTCAAACATTTAATAAGTCTGAGAACTATGGTGCTAATGTATAGAAAACAGATAAGTTATAAATGATTTTTGTCCAACAGTGATACAAATGACTTCTGACCAATAGAGATCACCCCTAAAGGTTCTAGTTCAAGCACTATAGAGCATTTCCCAATTTGGAATCTAGCAATCTTGTTCTGGCATTCCCTCTGCCTCCTCGACTCCTATCACTGGGTTCTCTGAACCAGCTCTGTCATTCTGAGATCTGCCTCATGAATTAGTGAAATTAACAATAGAGACTTGTGCTTACTGTGTATTTGTATGATTTTTTTTTTTTTTTTTTTACATTTAGAGGATTATAATTTGGGAGCTCACCGAGCCTGATTTTCCTCTTTTGTAAAATAGGGAATTCAAGGGAGAGGTTGAATATGTGCCAGGCACTACTGAGCTCTTTAGATCCAGAATTTCATTTAAGCCTCACAACAACACTGCCAGGGCAGATGGCTATTCCCCCGATTTTACAGATGAGGTTCAGAGAGGTGAAGTGATTGCCCCAAGGCCACACAGCCAGTGAGTAACAGCCTGGATCTGAGCCACTGCATCACAGGGGGCTGATTCCCTCCTCACAGGCTTACCGTGGGACTCGCTGGATGAGATAAAGGTGGAAAAGTGCTTGGCAAACTGTACAGGTAGATACACAAGTGATCACTGTAGTCAACCCAAGCCTACCTTGCCTTACCTTTTCCTTCATGCCACCTTGCCTAAGACCAAGTCTAACTCTAATTAATGTTGTCCCAGACCCAAATGGACCTCCACTGGGATGACACC
This sequence comes from Theropithecus gelada, assembly GCF_003255815.1. NCBI lineage: Eukaryota > Metazoa > Chordata > Mammalia > Primates > Cercopithecidae > Theropithecus > Theropithecus gelada. The sequence continues at coordinate 53,416,110 of NC_037668.1, read as the reverse complement.
AGCTTCAAGAGGCTACAGAAGAGAACTGAAGCCAGAAAATGAGACATAGGATTTATTTGAGGAGACTTACATACAGGGTGGTCCCATGGTGGCAGGCTGGACGGGAGAACCACAACTGCTTGCAAAAATAAATGCAGTTTATATAGCATCCTCGGCCAGGCATGGTGGCTCATGCCTGTAATCCCAGCATTTTGGGAGGCTAAGGTGGGTGGATCATGAGGTCAGGAGTTCGAGACCAGCCTAGCCAATATGGTGAAACCCCATCTCTACTAAAAACACAAAAATTTGCTGGGCGTGGTGGCAGGTGCCTGTAATCCCAGCTACTTTGGAAGCTGAGGCAGGAGAATTGTTTGAACCCGGGAGGCAGAGGTTGCAGTGAGCCAAGATTGCGCCATTGTACTCCAGCCTGGGTGGCAGGGCAAGACTCTGTCTCAAAACACACACACACACACACACACACACACATATATGGTATCCTCACATAGCACCCTCCCTCAGCATTCTTCACGTGGCAGCTCTCGTTTCTTCAGTTATTGCTGTCAGGTGCATCAACCATACACCAGCCACCCCTAAACACCACCCAGGGTCTCTCCCTCTGGGAGGTGGGTCTCTGCTTCCTCTAGAGTGAGTTTCTGTTATCCAGAGAAAGCCAAGGGGGATTAAGGTGACCAGGTATCCCTGGTCCATCCCCTCACACACAGGACCTTATTCATACCTCAGGCTGCAGGTTGAGATTTTAGTCCTGGTCACTCCTTTGGGGGTTGTATTCCTGGGACAGGGGTCTGGGGAACATCCCATATTGCCGGGACAGGGGTCTGGGGACAAGTCAAGTGAAGTAAATTTCAAACCCTGATCCTGAAGTCATTCTATGCCATCCTCCTGAATGTCTCACCTGAATTGGACCCATTTGAAGGCTACAGAAGCCATGCTCAGCCTCCCTCAAGTTAGTTTCTGGACTCTTCTAGAGCAGCCCACCTCCGAACACTTCAGCTCTGGGTAACAAGGGGTTAATGCAAGGAGCCAGCTTGGCAAATGTTTACCTAACAGGCAGGCTGCTGCCAACCCCAGGTAATTAACAGTCTGCTTTCCAAAGCTCAGACAGGAAGGTTTCTTTCTCCTCTCCTCCTTTTCCAGGGATGCCTCTTGGCAGAGTGAACGCAGCTTTCTGTTGGCTCTTTGAGAAGACGCCCAGCAGAGGTGGGAGCTGAGGGCAGGGATCAGGCCTGGAGGGAAGCAGGCCCAGAGCTGGGCACCAAGGAGGAGATGAAGGGGGCTTTGTCCCATTTCTCTCTGAGTCTTGGCCCCATCTTGGGAACCTGGCCCCAGACCGCCATTCTTGAGTATGTGATAATTGCTGCTATAATTGGTGGAGCCCCTGCAAAGGCTGGGACCCTTACATACTTTGCCTCACTTAACTTTCACAACTACTAGAAGAGCAAGGCCCTCTTATCTCTGCTTTCAGATTAAGGAAGGGAGATACAGGACGATTAAATCACTTGTCTAGGCTGGGCTCAGTGGCTCATGCCTGTAATCCCAGCACTTTCAGAGGCCAAGACAGGCAGATCATGAGGTCAGGAGTTCGAGACCAGCCTGGCCAACGTGGTGAAACCCCGTCTCTACTAAAAAAAAAAAAAAAATTAACCAGGCCTGATGGCGGGCGCCTGTAATCCCAGCTACTCGAGAAGCTGAGGCAGGAGAATCGCTTGAACTCAGGAGGCGGAGGTTGCAGTGAGCAAAGATCACGCCATTGCATTCCAGTCTGGGCAACAAGAGTGAGACTCCATCTCAAAAAAAAAAAAAAAAAAGAAATCACTTGTCTAGGGTCACCCAACCAGTGTGGGGTAAAGCCCATACTTGAACCACAGTCTTTCTAGCATGAGATCTGCTGGATTTTTTAACTTTCCCTTATGGAAGAAAAAGCAGTGGATTTGTTCAGTACCTACTATGTACTGGACACTATGTTGGACACTTTATGTTTACCTCTAATCCTGGAGGTGTCATTTCCTTAAATTGCTTTAATAAGCTATTAGCATCAGAAGAGTGAGATAGTCACTTGAGCCCAGGAGTTTAAGACCAACCTGGGCAACATAGTGAGACCCCCCATTTCTAAAAAAAAAAAAAGAACCAAAAAGAAAAACTAGCCTGGCATGGTGGCACGTGCCTGTGGTCTCAGCTACTTGGAAGGCTGAGGTGGCAGAATCACTTGAGCCCGGGAAGTTGAGGCTGCAGCGAGCTGTGATTGTACCCTTGCACCCCAGCATGGGTGACAGAGCTAAACAAAAAAAAAGAAGAGTGAGATAGTGCAGTTCCTAACTAGGGGAGGAGGCATAAATGTGAATCTCAGAAATAAGAATAGAATGAGCCTCAAGTTGCTTCTTGTAATCTGAAAGGCTCCTTGTTGGATGGTCATCAGCCTCATCTCCAAACAAACCTTGAAACCAGCCTCGCTCCCACCTCCCCTGCCCTCACCCTAAGCTAAGCCACCCTTACTCACCGGGGATCATTGCATTGGTCTCTGGTCCCTGCTTTCCTCTCTTCTTACTAAAGTACTTTCTCCTTCCAGCAGCCAGAGGATCTTGGTAAAATATAAGCCCACTCCCTCCTTGGCTTTGACCGTGTATTAACCATGTCTTTTTATTGCCTGTATTTTAATGCTTTGTCACTGGGACCTTGCTGACCCTGGAAAGACTGGCCCTCCCAGAGCTAGCCAGTTCCTAGCGACAGCAAGCAAAGGGCCCTGGAGTATGCCTTTCAAGTGCAAACCAACCAGTCAAGAGCCCACACCCTATGCCACCTCCTCTATTGGGCTCTCACACTCAGGGCAACGATTCTCCTGCCCTCATCACCCCAGAGCCAGGTACCAGACTACTAGGGGTATCCCCTATCCCCTGAGCTGACAGTATTCAAACTAGAAAATGCTAAGCCTGCTTACCCTGCCTTGCCCGTTCCTTTCCAAGGAACCTAGACAGAGTGGGGATGGGGTTTGGCTTCAGCTCACCCCCACTAAAGCATTCTTTCATACATTTGCTGATCATAAAACCTACACCGTTACCTCGCTGACACCATACCCACTAATCCTGAGGCTTTGTTTGGCCAAACAAAGAAAATCACCATTCTATATTGTTCTGTGCACTCATAATGTGTAACCATGCCTTTTACTTAAAGAAATCCAGGAACTGGCCTTAGGAGATCCAATGGTTGTGGAATATCTGATTTACAGGCTTGTTGCTGCTGGCCAGACCACCACCAGGTGGCCCATTACTCAAGAAAACCATCCAACCAGATGTGCTGACCTGCATCTCCTACCTCTCACACGTGTTGCCCAGCCCAGCCTGCATAACCTACCCACCATCGATTCCCATGCTTTGCCTAATAAAAAATCCCAGCCAGTTCTTTTCAGGGAGTCAGTCAGGGAATTCTCTCGGTCTCTTGTGCTGCCTCCCTTATGCCAAGGCATAAGCTCCAATGAAGCCTTGTCTGGTTAAACTCTTTTGGCCTCATGTCAATTTCTATTGCATTGGCAGCCCAAGAACCTGTGGTTGGTATCAAAACCACACTAAAGGCTCTTGCCCACCCGTTTTCCCCTCTGCCACCTGACAGACCCTGGTGTTTCCTCATGTGTCTCCCATGGCATAGCATGGCCCCTTTGGGATCTGTGAGTGTAACAAACTTCTTCTTCTTCTTCTTCTTTTTTGAGACACTCTTTTTCTTTCTTTCTTTCTTTCTTTTTCGTTTTTTTTTTGTTGTTGTTGTTGTTGAGACAGAGTCTCGCTCTGTCTCACCCAGGCTGGAGTGCAGTGGCGTGATCTCGACTCACTGCAACCTCCGCCTCCGGGGTTCAAGTGATTTTCCTTCCTCAGCCTCCCGAGTAGCTAGGATTACAGGCACCCACCACCATGCCCAGCTAATTTTTGTATTTTTAGTAGAGATGGAGTTTCACCATGTTGGCCAGGATAGTCTCTATCTCTTGACCTCATGATCCGCCCACCTCGGCCTCCCAAAGTGCTGGGATTATAGGCACGAGCCTATAATCTCTTCAATGGCAGTAATCTTGTGATATGCTGGCCTCACCATAAGCCAGTCCCTGATGGCTTCCATCATACTTAGAATAAAATCCAGACTTCTTTCCATGACCTAGAAGGCCCACCAAGCACTGGCCCCTCCCTGCCCTCCAGGCCCTTGCCTCTGCCTTTCTTCCTCGGGGCTCCAGCCTCACTGCCTTCTTGCTGCCCTCACACGCAGTGGAGCCTTGGGGGCCTTCCTCTGATTCCCTCTGCCTGGAACGTCTTCGCTCAGAGCTCAGCTGGGGTGGCTCCTTTCCCATGTCCAGGGCTCAGTTTACAGTCACCTTCTCAGCCAGGCCTTCCACGAACACTCACCATCAAGCAACAATAACAGCCAACACTTCCTGGAGGTTTTCCATGGGCCAGGCACTATTTTATGTACTTTCTGTTTACTATTCACTCTTTGAATCCTCACAACCCTCTAAGGTAGATATTGTTACACTTTCTATTTTGCAGATGAGGAAACTGAGGCTCAGAGAGGTTAAATAACATGACCAAAGTGTCACAGCTAACAGGCAGGAAAGCCGGGACTCAAACCCGGCGGCCTGTTTCCAGAGTCCACGCTTGGAACCACGGAGCTGTATTTCTCAACACAGAGTAAGCACACAATAAATACTAGCACATTGTTGTTTTATCAGAGACCGTGTTTTACCCACCAATTTTCTTTCTCTTCTTTAAAAAAATAATATCTTGGCCAGGCGCGATGGCTCATGCCTGTAATCCCAGCACTTTGGGAGGCCGAGGCGGGCAGATCACAAGGTCAGGAGATCGAGACCATCCTGGCTAACATGGTGAAACCTCGTCTCTACTAAGAATACAAAAATTAGCCGGGCGTGGTGGCGGGCGCCTGTAGTCTCAGCTGCTCGGGAGGCTGAGGCAGGAGAATAGTGTGAACCCGGGAGGCAGAGCTTGCAGTGAGCTGAGATCACACCACTGCACTCTAGCCTGGGTGACAGAGCAAGACTCTGTATTAAAATATATATATATATATGTGTGTGTGTGTGTGTGTATATCTTGACTGTGGGACCCTAAGGGCAGTAGCCTGATGACTTTTTATTTATTTATTTATTTTGAGATGGAGTTTCACTCTTGTCGCCCAGGCTGGGGTGCAGTGGCACGATTTTGGCTCACTGCAACTTCTACCTCCTGGGTTCAAGTGATTCTCCTGCCTCAGCCTCCCAAGTAGCTGGGATTACAGGTATGCACCACGACACTCATCTAATTTTGTATTTTTAGTAGAGACAGGGTTTTACCATGTTGGCCAGGCTGGTCTCGAACTCCTGACCTCAGGTGATCCACCTGCCTTGGCCTCCCAAACTGTGGGATTACAGGTGTAAGTCACCACCTGTGGCCGACATTATTTTTTATTTTATTATTATTATTATTATTATTATTATTATTATTATTTGGAGACAGAATCTCACTCTGTTGTCCAGGCTGGAGTGCAGTGGCACAATCTTGGCTCACTGCAACCTCTGCCTCCTGGGTTCAAGCAATTCTCGTACCTTAGCCTCCCGAGTAGCGGGGACTACAGGCGCTCGCCAACACGCCCAGCTAATTTTTGTATTTTTAGTAGAGATGGTGTTTTGCAATGTTGGTCAGGGTGGTCTTGAACTCCTGACCTCAGGTGATCCACTCGCCTTGGCCTCCCAAAGTGCTGGGATTACAGGCATGAGCCACCGCTCTCAGCTCCATTATTTTTTAATGTAGAGGCTGGGTCTCACTCTGGTGCCCAGGCTGGAGTACCATAGCTATTCATAGTTGTGATCGTAGCTCACTCATCCTTGACCTCCTGGGCTGAAGCGATCCTCCTGCCTCAGCCTCCTGAATAGCCAGGATTAGAGGCACAGGCTGCCACCCTCTCCCGAGTGTTCTTTCATTGAGTTTGAATCCCTTCACACAAGTCATTCACTGTCCAGTTTGTCCCACCTGCTCCCTATTGTCTTAGGCCAATTTAACTGACTTGGTTGAACCTTGAAGGCATTTATGCCTCTTACTCAGCCCCTCATTCTTTTGTTGTTGTTGTTGTTTTTGAGGCAGACTTTTGCTCTGTCACCATGGCTGGAGTGCAATGGAGCAATCATGGCTCACTGCAGCCTCTACCTCCTGGGCTCAAGCGATCCTCCCACCTCAGCTTCTCGAGTAGCTGGGACTACAGACACGCACCACCACACGTGGCTAATTTTTTTTTTTTTTTTTCAGTTTTGTAGAGCAGGGCTTGGCAGCTCACGCCTATAATCCCAGCACTTGGGAGGCTGAGGTGGGCGGATCACTTGAGGTCAGAAGTTTGAGACCAGCTTGGTCAACATGGTGAAACCCTGTCTCCACTAAAAATACAAAAATTATCCAGCTGTGGTGTGGTGGTGCATGCCTGTAGTCCCAGTTACTCAAGAGGCTGAGGCAGGAGAATCACTTGAACCCAGGAGGACATTGCACTCCAGCCTGAACAACAGAGTGAGACTCTGTTTAAAAAAAAATATTTCTGTAGAGACATGGTGTCACCATGTTACCTGGGCTGGCCCCTCATCTTTTAACCAATACCCACCATGCCAGGTGCTGTGCTAGGCCCACAGAAATGAATAAGAAGGTACCCTCGCCCTCCAGGAGCCCATGGTCACATGCGGAGGCAGACCTGCACCCTGGTCACTTCATTGCAGGGTTATGTGTGCTGTCCTGGGGATGCCAACAAGTGTTAGAGAAGCACCTGGGAGTACAGAGCAATCAGCCAAGGAGGACATCCCAGAGAAAGTGACATCTCTACTGGGTTTGAAGGAGGAGACAGGAAGCAGACAGGAGAAGGGCAGCATAAACAAATGCACAAAAGGGGTTGAGCGCTCGGGTGTCTAGGGACTGGCTGATCACGTCGGGTGTGAAATGTGTCTAGGAACAAGCCAGTCACATTGGGTGTGAAATGCATGGAGGTGGCTGAGTGCACGCATGTCAAGGGACCAGCTGATCATGTTGGGTGTGAAATGCGTGGAGGTGGCTGAGCACACGTGTGTTGAGGGACCGGCTGGTCACATTGAATGTGAAGGGGGTGTGAATCTGCCTGGCTGAGGGAAATTGATCCAGATCTTGAATGGCTTCTGTAAGGCCTGCAACGTCTGTTGTAGAGGCTGCAAGCAATCCCAGAGGGATTTTATTTTATCTTATCTTATTTTGCCTGGCCTCAGTTCATTCTTTTTTTTTTTTTTTTTTTTGAGATGGAGTCTCACTCTGTCACCGAGGCTGGAGTGCAATGGCACGATCTCGGCTCACTGCAACCTCCACCTCCTGCGTTTAAGCGATTCTCCTGCCTCAGCCTCCCGAGTAGCTGGGATTACAGGTAGGTGCCAACACGCCCGCCTAATTTTTTTGTATTTTTAGTAGAGACGGGGTTTCAGCACGTTGGCCAGGCTGGTCTCCAACTCCTGACCTCAGGTGATCTACCCACCTCAGCCTCCCAAAGTGCTGGGATTACAGGCATGAGCCACTGCACCCGGCCCTCAGTCAGTTCTTAGAACACACTCCATCACCTGGTTCCCAGAACTCAGACTGCACAATGGTGACTTCATCACTGGTCAGGGCTCACAGTTATTGCAGCAAAGGCCTCTCTATACCTCTCTCCCCTCCAGCCTCGCCAGCTGCCCCTCGCCCCTCCTGCCCTCATCCCGCGTCCCTGACCCCACTTTACCTGCCATGTTTGTATAATTTTCTCAGGCTCCCAGCAGGCATTGCCACCTACAATGGGATCTGATCATGGAAGGAAAACACGCCCCTGGGGACCTAAGAATGCCCTACCCTACTACACATGCTGCACCCCATCTGCTGCCAGCCTTTCTGCCCTGCCCCTGTACCCAAAACCAGTGCTATGTCAGGCTAAGCAGTCTCCCTAGAAATTTTAAGCAGAGATTAGCACGATATTACTAGCAAGGTTTCCACCCCCACTCCCATTCTAACCCCATCCAATTTCTCCAAAGCTACTGAGAACTTGGCGCTCACCAAATCAGCTTATGTTCTGCAGGCTGGCAAGCCTTTACTAGGCATTTGATAGGCTTGATGATAACAAGGCTGGAGGCCAGGAAGAGAACAGTAAGAGCAGGAATTCAGGCCTGCCTTGGCCTCTAGGCATCCCCGAACTGGCCCAGTTTCCAAGAATCATTTTTGATGAGAGATTCTCAGAAGCAGGACGCTGTTGAGGCCAAGTAAACTCCCAAAGGCCTGGAAGGAGCCAGAAAGCAGAAAGGGTAATGCTTCCCCCTCCCATGTGGGGGTGAGCAGGATGACCAGCTCCTTTCCTTGCAGGAAGCCCCCTCGACCTGGCTTCCTTCTGGGCTCCGTAGTCCCTTTTCCTCCCAGCCAGGGCTCTGGCAGCTGCCTTGGCAGATGCCCCCCATCTCTACACTTAGGCTTGGCAGACAGGGAATGTGACAGCAGCCTCAGAGAACCCAGTTTCCGTCCCTTCCCTCCAGCCAGGCATCAAGGTATGGTAGCAGAACAGGGAAATCCGAGTTCAATCCTGGTTTTGCCAGCCATTAACTGTAAGACCTTGGGTAAGTCACCTGGCCTCTGCGTACCTTGGTTTCCAAACCTGCAAACTGGGGGTGGAGCTACTGACCTCTCAGAATCATTGTGCCAGCTGAATGAGCTCAGGTGTGCCGAGTGCTTGGCACAAACACGTTCCTTCCCAGGGCTGGACACTGGCGTTTGGCATTCTTTGGGTGGAGTGGGGCCAGGGTGGTTATTGTCTGGACCACACAGAGTCAACCCATATTTTGGCAGAGAAGACAGCGCTTGCAAAGGTATGCAGGGGTGACAGGCCATGGCAGGGTTGGAGAACGTTATGTTCCCAAGCAGTTTGCTGTCCCTGGAGCAAGGGGTGACCAAGAATGAGGAGGTGGGAGATAAGTCAAAAAAGATAGCTAGGGTCAGGACATGAAGGGCTTGAGCCAGACTAAAAAGCTTAGCTCCACATGTACCCCTCAAACTTAAAAGTTGGAAAGAATGTAATCCCAGCACTGTGGGAGGCCGAGGCGGGTGGATCACAAGGTCAGGAGATCGAGACCATCCTGACGAACACGGTGAAACCCCGTCTCCACTAAAAATACAAAAAAATAGCCAGGCGTGGTGGCGGGCACCTATAGTCCCAGCTACTCGGGAGGCTGAGGCAGGAGAATGGTGTGAACCCGGGAGGCGGAGCTTGCAGTAAGCCGAGATTGCACCACTGCATTCCAGCCTGGGCGACAGAGCGAGACTCCGTCTAAAAAAAAAAAAAAAAAAAAAAAAAAGTTGGAAAGAAAAAACTATATATATATATATAAAATAAAAGGCTTAGGCTCCATCTCAGGCTTGCTGTCATGGGGTACGCAGTGAGGATTGTGGAATGTGATCCAGGCAGACCTAGCTGCAAATTTCAGTTCTCCCACTAGGTTGGGTGGCCTCGGGCAAGTCACTTAGTCTTAGCTTGAATTCTCCCATCAGCAGATCCTGAGACTCAGGAGGTGCTGGAACTAAATTGCGGAGGTAATTTCAGGAAGCAGAAGTGGGGCATGGAGAAAGTAAGACCGGGAAGAGAAAAGGTAATAAAGGGTGCGTAAATGTGTGGGTTGCTGCCAGGAGCACCCGGGCGCAGTTCTGCTGGAGACCCTCTGAGAGACAGTGTGAAATCATCCTATTTGATGGGGACATCGCTTGAGCCCAGGAGTTTGAGGCTGCAGTGAGCTCTGTTTGTGCCACTGCACTCCAGCCTGGGCGACAGAGCCAGACCCTGTTTCTTAATTTAAAGGGAAGGAAAGGGAAGTGAAGGGAAGGGAAGGAAAGGGAGGGGAGGGGAGGGGGAGGGGAGAGGAGGGGAAGGGGAGGGGAGAGGAGGGGAAGGGGAGGGGAGGGAAAAAAGAGAGAAAGGAAGAAAGGAAGGGAGGGAGGGAGGGAGGGAGGGAAAGAAAGAAAAACTCTTCTATGTGAAGATGAGGAGGTTGGGCATTTAGGCACCAACTCTCTTGATGGTTGAAAGTTGCCCTTGGGGTACATAACACTGCCTATTCCTCCTGGTTCATAGATACCTAAGAAAGCTCTCAGGCAAGGAAGCCAAGAGAAGCAGGCTTTTGTGTGGCAGAGCCCTGAGCATGCTGAAAACTACCACACTGGCAAGGGAACTCAGAGAAGGGATGAGGGGCTATGAGGCAGGTGTCAACACTGTCTGCTGTTACCTCTTGGAACCTCTGTTTTCTCGTCTGAAAAATGCAAAGGATATGACATACTTCATAGGAAGATTAAATGTAAAGTATTTGAAAGTTACCTAATGACATGGCTGACGCATAGGAGATAATCAATAAATGGTAAGTATGCTTGGGCTCAGCTCAGACGCCAGCTCCTCAGAGAATCCTTCCCTCCCACCCTATTGAGAGTAGCTCACTCCCTTCATTCTCCATCAAAGCAGCATCCTATTTCCTGTGGAGCATTTAACATAGTATGTAATTATGTTGGTTATGTGTGTGGTTGGGGTTTTTTGTTTTTGTTTTAGAGACAAGGTCTCACTCTGTCACCCAGGCTGCAATGCAGTGTCGCAATCATAGCTCACTACAGCTTCAAACTCCTAGGCTCAAATTGTCCTTCCACTTCAGCCTTGTAGTAGTTAGGACTACAGGCACGCACTACCACACCCAGCTATTTTATTTTTTAATTTTTTATAAGACAGAGTCTCACTATGTTGCCCAGGCCAGTCTCAAACTCCAGGCCTCAAGTGATCCACCTGCCTCAGCTTCTCAAAGTGCTGGGATTCCAGGCATGAGCCACTGCGCTCCACCTGTGTGTGTGTGTTGAAATCTGTCTCTCTTCACTAGAATGAAAGCACCATGTGAGCGGGGAATTGATCCCTCTTATTCACTGCTTTATATGCAGCGCCACGCAAAATGCCTGGGACATACTAAGTGCTCAATACTTTTTTTTTTTTTTTTTTTGATAAAGGGTCTCACTCTGTTGCCCAGGGTGGAATGCAGTGATGCTACCTCGGCTCACTGCAACCTCCACCTCCCAGGTTCAAGCAATTCTCCTGCCTTAACCTCCCTAGTAGCTGGGATTACAGGTGCCCACCACCGTGCCTGGCTAATTTTTGTATTTTTAGTAGAGACGGGGTTTCGCCATGTTGGCCAGGCTGGCCTCGAAATCCTGACCTCAACCCATCTGCCCGCCTCGGCCCCCCAAAGTACTGGGATTACAGGCGTGAGCCACCGCACCTGGACTCAATACATATTTTCTGAATGGAAAAATGATTATAGTAGCAAAGGAAAGAAGGACAGTTCCTGTTGTTGACCTTTGTTAAGCAATTCTTGTTAACAAGATGTTAAAAAGGATTCATTTGAACTCCACCTGGTCCCAATGCTGATAAAGACAAGGTGTAGCTATATGCAGAACCAGACCTAAGTCAGTTTCTCCATCACTAGTGCATGGCCCACTGACGTGTAGGCTATAATGCAAGAAAGAGCTAAGAGTACTGGAGCAGTTTCCAGCTAAGGGCAAGGACATTTTGGGAACGCTTATTTGAAGACAGTGATTTGAAAAGAATAAAGCTATCGTATAATTTTGCCTCTTTGTCTCTTCCCACAGTCAGAGTTATTGAGAAACTAAAGTTTTAGCTCCAGAACCTCTTCTCAGGCCCTGGAAGAAGACCTAGCAATGTGTTCCCAGGTCATATGTTTTGCAAATTTTGAAAAATATGTTTTTAAACTGTCTGTCTTTCTTTTTTCTTTTCTTTTTTTTTTTTTAGACAGATCTCACTCTGTCACCCAAGCTGGAGTGCAGGGGCGCGATCTCAGCTCACTACAGCCTCCACCTCCCTAGTAGCTGGAACTGCAGGCATACACAGCTAATTTTTGTATTTTTAGTAGAGATGAGGTTTCATCATGTTGGTCAGTTTGGTTTCAAACTCCTAACCTCAGGTGATCCACCCACCTCGGCCTCCCAAAGTGCTGGGATTACAGGCATGAGCCACCGCACCCGGCCTACAATTCTTTTTCTTAAAGAGAGCCCCCCAAAACTGTATAAGTTTCAAGCCCCAAAACCTGGATCCATCTCAGCCCCTCCCAAGTTCAAGCTGCTTAAGTAACCAGTGATCCATGTTTAGCTCATTAACCCTTGCAACAATTCCATAATATAAATACTATTGTCATTCCAATTTACAGATGAGGAAACTGAGGCTTGGAGAATAGTCATTGCCCAAGTTCTCACAGTTAGTAAGTGGTAGAGCTGGGATTTAAATTCAGTAGCCTGTCTCCAGAGACCAGACCCTTAGTGCTTGATAACGGTGTCTATTTGTTTTCTTGTCCATTTTCCCACTAACTAGGAAGTCCCCAAGGACACAAAGGCAAATCATTTCTTTTTCTTTTTCTTTTTCTTTTTTTCTGAGTTGGAGTCCCATTCTGTTGCCAGGCTGGAGTGCACTGGCGAGATTTCGGCTCACTGCAATCTCTGCCTCCTGGGTTCAAGCGATTCTCCTGCCTTGGCCTCCTGAGTAGCTGAGATTACAGGTGCGCGCCACCACACCGAGCTAATTTTTGTATTTTTAGTAGAGATGGGGTTTCACCATGTTGTCCAGGATGGTCTCAATCTCCTGACCTCGTGATCTGCCCTCCTCGGCCTCCCAAAGTGCTGGGGTTACAGGCGTGAGCCACTGTACCCGACCAAGACAAATCGTTTCTACATGCCAAGCATGCAGCCCAGAAGAGACGTCACCATATGTTGGGATGTAAGAAAGAGGAAAGCAGCCCGCAAAGTCCAGGGGCCAGCCTAACACTCACAGCCAGGCCTTGTCCTTGTCCTGTTGAACATAAACAACTTCACAGACCATCAACAGCAGACAAGGCCACTCTGTGACTGTGATGGATCAAAACACAAACAGTCATCATGTCTGAACACAAACAAAAAATGGATATGTCCAAACCACAAAAAAGACCAACCATCCCCCTGTCTCTGCTAAAATGAGAGACTGCTGCTTCTTACCTATGACAGCTTCAGCCTTGGTCTAGCCTCCCCTCCTTCTAGATACATTTTATCCAGACCCCCAGTCGTAGAATTACCCTTGCTCTTAACAGCATCCAATCCAAAGCCAAGCCCCACTTCCTTAAACTCTCCCCAGATTATCTAACAAAAGCCCAAATTCTGTAAGTTCTTTCTTCCATCCTCCTACTGAGATGCACCCCCGTACCCATATTTCCCCACTGCCTGCATTCTCCCTTGCTGCAATGAGTAATTAATACAACTTGTTTAATTACAGGTGTGTTTCCAGGGGTCTTTGACTGGAATGGCATCGACACAAGTATCACCTATCAGTGAACATAAAATGTTATTGTCAAAGTTTAAAAATGTTGCTTCTCAAAACTAGTTGATGATAAGAGAAGGAAAGTAGTTGTTCCTTCTGGAGGATGGGTGGGGGTGATTGATTACAAACCGAGAAGCCAACCTTTTAGGATATTGGAAATGTTCTACATTTTGAAGTAAATGGTAGTTATAGCAAATGTTTTTAAGAAATTAAACTGTATATGTAAGATTAGTGCACATTACATACTCTACTGTATACCTATTCTACTTTTATTTTAGAAGTTTTGTCCACTGGCGGCACGTGGTGGCTCACATCTGTAATCCCAGCACTTTGGAAGGCCAAGGTAGGCAGATCACTTGAGATCAGGAGTTCAAGATCAGCCTGACCAACATGGTGAAAACCCGTCTCTACTCAAAATACAAAAATTAGTGGTCATGTGCCTGTAATCCCAGCTACTAGGGAGGCTGAGATAGGAGAACTGCTTGAACCCAGGAGGCAGAGGCTGCGGTGAGCTGTGATCCCACCACTGAACCACAGAGCGAAACTCTGTCCCTGCTCCCCCGCCAAAAAAAAAAATAGGAAATCCAAAGTTGGTCACCCAAATACCAACTTGAAGCAATTTACCAGCAAAGTAAAGGCCAGAGTTGGGATGGTAGCTGACAGCAGATTTGAAGAGAACTTTGGGCTATTGGAGGATGAGATCTATGATGAAAATGCTGGAAAATCAAACATTTGCTTAAAAGGTAAAGGCATTTGGGTTGTTTATCCTAGAAAAGACCGGATTGGAAGGAAGTGTAGTTAAACTCAACCGTTTTATTTTGCAACAGGGCAGAGTCAGATTGTGTCCAAGGAGGATCTTCCTAACTGTGACAAAGGAGATAAAGGAGGTGGTGACATGCCCATCCCTGGGACATTTTTAACTCAGCTGGCCAGCAAATGGCTCCAGCATGGCCTGGTCTGGGAGTAGGGGACTGAAAGAAATGACCTCCAGCTGTCCCTCTCATGACCAGGACTTCTGGCTTGTCCTGAGTGTTCTGGCCAGCTGCACAGCACGGATTAACGGGCCAAAGGGAGCCGCTCTCTGATCTGCATTAAGCTTTTCAGGTTCTGTGGCCTCCGCCATCAGCCACAGATTTAATGAGATCCGGGGCTTAATTACCACAGTGCAGGGCTGCCAGCACTCTCTCCTGATGACTTTATCTTGGCTGCTGGAAGGATGGGGGTGACAACAGTGTGTTGGCAAGAGAGGAGGGCCTAAAGCAGGGACTCTGGACCCTGGTGATTTGGGGGGATGTGGGCTGCAACAGTGAGTGGCGGGGGCGACTGCAGGACTCAGTACCTGACCTCAAAGAGCTCATAATATGTCAAGAGTTAAGATCTCTAATCCAGGAGATACCCAAGGCAGTGTGAGTCAACTCACATGTGAGAGGCACACACAAATGTCGGCGGAAACTTTGGATGCATGAACAAAGCTCCTAGAAGAGGGGGGCTGGAGGGTGGGGGGTGCCGCGTGGGGGCATGCAAGTTGGGGAAGACCTTGAATGCCAGGCTAAGCAGTTGGGACTTCATTTCATAGGTAGTAGAGGGCCGCTGAACGTTTTTGAGCTGCCTGAACGATCCAAATTTCTTATAGAACTTTACAGGACTCCTGAGGATGGGCTCTGCCTGACCCCCACTGCCCCAACCTCCACTGCCCCCAAAATAATCTCCTTCCATCCCTCACACTCAGCTGCAGCCAGCACTGAACTTAATGCCATACTCTGAAACGTTCTTCACAGTCTCTGTACTCCTGGCTACGTTCTTTCCTTATATCGGGTCTCAATGTTAATATTCCTCCCTCTAAGAAGCCTTGCAGACACCGCCCCTTTCCCCCAAGCCTGGCCAGAGGCCCCTTTTCAAGGCTCCCACGCTTGCTGTGTCTCCTCATGAGATCACAGCTCTGTGTTGTCATTATTCACTGGGCTGCATTCTCTGCTAGACTGTGATTCTGTTGAGGCTAGGGGCGGTATCTTGTCCATCGGTGTCGCTAAGAACCAGCAAAAGACAGTAATGTGGGGTGGTTGCGGCCCAGCAGATCACTCGGGTTCCTCCCCTTTCTCGGCCAGGGAGTCTTTTGAGGACAATAGAAAATCACAGGTGTCAACAGGTGCAGGCTGGTAGGGAATGTCCCCTTAATTTGAACGATCAGTCTGTTATTCTTCCAGGAAACAAAGTGTGCAGAAGACACAAAACAAACGCCGACCTCCTCCCACCTCCTTGAGAATAAAGCGAAGCTGGGGCCATCTTTAGGCACGCCTGAGGACTATTTGAGGAGGGTGAGGCGGAGGGTTACGCACGAGACTACAAGTAAAACCCTCCGCTCCAGAGCAGAAATCGCGGCGGCTCCTCTTCAGGCCACCAGGGGGAGGAATCACACCGCATCCCGGGCCTTGGGCGGTTTCGCACGACCACGCGGAGCGGGGAGGTCGCGTAGAACTCTGGGAGTTGTAGTCTTAGGGTTGTAATGCGCAATCTCGCCCACTGCACATCGGGAGTTGTAGTTCTAGGTTGAGGAACGGAAGTGCTTCCAAGTGTCCATGTTGAGCCCTGGAAACTACTACGACCAAAGGGCCACGGGTTCCTGGGCCGTTTCTCATTTCCGTCGAGTTAAACGTCTGGGGCTGCTTCTGAGGAATCAGCTTGACTGGGTAAGTTTGATTGAAGAAAACACCCATATGTTAATTGAGCTCCCTGCAGATTTTCGTATTCTGGCCCGGTTTGGGGCCTCGGCGTCTCTCAGTCGTAGGAATTGCATATTAATCTTCGTCCTTTACGTTTCCTATTTAGACACCTGTAGCCACCCACCCTCTTGACCCTGCTACGGTCGCCTCGCAGTTTTAACGGCCAGCGCCCCTGGAATCCCCACTGAGCTCCTGTCCCAGGACCCAGCCCCCGCAGCCCCACCTTGGACCCCACAGCCCTACCCTAATTCCTCGGCCCTACCCTGACCCTGCAGCCTCACCTCCCTGAACCGTGGGCTTTTTTTTTTTTTCTTCTCTTTTTTTTGAGACAGAGTCTCGCTCTGTCGCCCAGGCTGGAGTGCAGTGGCGCGATCTCCGCTCACTGCAAGCTCCGCCTCTCGGGTTCACACCATTCTCCTGCCTCAGCCTCCCGAGTAGCTGGGACTACAGGCGCCCGCCACTACGCCCGGCTAATTCTTTGTATTTTTAGTAGAAACGGGGTTTCACTGTGTTAGCCAGGATGGTCTCGTTCTCCTGACCTCGTGATCCGCCAGCCTCGACCTCCCAGAGTGCTGGGATTACAGGCGTGAGCCACCGCGCCCGGCCTCCCCGGGCTTCTTTATGCTCCTCCACCCTTTGTGTACTTTACTTTTACTCTCAATTTTCTGTTTTTCACGGCGGCGGAAGAAGGGCCCTCATTCCTTCTTTCCGATCGGCGATTACCCTGGACTCGAAGTAAGCACACCCGGTTCTAGGCCAGCTCTGCCTCCTGCCCTCGGGGACTCAGTTTCTTCCTCTCTAAAACGGAGATGACTGTTGCTCCGTCAGTCTCAGGTGAGGAGTGTTGAGGAGCCAACAAGCTAGTATGTGTGAAGATGCCTTGTAAACTGTAAGACCCTCACTAGAGACAGATTATTTTTATCACAATTATTAATGCTCTGAAACACTCTTATCAGGGCTCTTCTCTAGCTCTGCCACCTTGTTGCTCAAACCCATCCCTCGAGTGCTTGGTGTCTTCATTATCTACCAGCTAGATGATATTTCCTCACTTCCTCCAGAGACCAAAGGTCAGGCCAATGAGCTTTTAGTCTTCAGAGAGCTTTATCTGAAAGGAAGCACCAGAGAAGTGCTTATCTTGGACTGTATCTTGAAATATCCACTGATGAAAGGGTCACACAGCTGGCAGAGCAGCAGTCCTCTGTTACCAGAAACAGGACCCCAGCAGGAGAGGACAGCTGCGACCTAAGCCCCATCCATTCCCTCTGGGCTCTTCTGGGCCTGTTCAGTAGACACTGGCTTTGGTAGGGGTGTCTGAGGCCTGAAAAGGCTGCTGGGAAAGAATCTGTTTTGCCAAAAGGCTTAATCCAGGAAAAATGAGAGACCTTGACTAGGAAAGAGAGACATAGCATTGTTAATTAATTCCTAACATTTTATAAGCACTCAAAATGCACCAGGCCCTAGGCAATATTTTCACTTACGAAGTATCCATTTTACATATAAGGAACTTGAGAGGCCATGCAGTTAAAATAATTATAGTTGCCTCCTATGGTTATAGTACCTTCTATCCATTGAGTGCTTTACATGTATTATTTAATCCTCATCAACAATCTCATGAGCAGTTACTATTTCTCTTTTTTTTTTTTTTTTTTTTTTGAGACGGAGTCTCTCTCTGTCGCCCAGGCTAGAGTGCAGTGGCGTGATCTTGGCTCACTGCAAGCTCCACCTCCCGGGTTCATGCCATTCTCCTGCCTCAGCCTCCCAAGTAGCTGGGACTACAGGCGCCCACCACCACGCCCGGGTAATTTTTTGTATTTTTTTTAGTAGAGACAGGGTTCCACCACGTTAGCCAGGATGGTCTCGATCTCCTGACCTGGTGATCCGCCTGCCTTGGCCTCCCAAAGTGCTGGGATTACAGGTGTGAGCCACTGCACCCAGCCCTTAGTTACTATTTCTTTTTGAGACAGGGCTCGCTCTGTCACCTGGGCTGAAGCGCAGTGGCACAATCTTGGCTTACTGTGGCCTCCAGCTCCCAAGCCCCAGCAATCCTCCTACCTCAGCCTCCTGAGTAACTGGGACTACAGTTGCATGCCACCACATCCAGCTAATTTTTTTCTTTTTTTAATTTTTTGTAGAGACAGGATTTTGCCATGTTGCCCAGGCTGGTCTTGAACTCCTGGGCTTAAGCAGTCCTTCCCACTTGATCTCCCAAAGTGCTGGGATTATAGGCATGAGCCACCGTGTCTGGCCGTAGTTATTATTTCTGTTGTGAGAATAAATTATCAGAAGCTTAGAGTTTGAGGAACTTGTTCAAGATCACATAGCTAATAAGTGACAAGGGTAGAATTCAGAGTCATCAAAACCTATTTCCCCCATTATACCATATAGCCTTATTTTTAGATCAAAAACAAAGATTAAAGAAGACTTGAGATGGGTTTAAATCAAAGCCAAATGAAGGAACATTTGTTGAGTCCCAACTATGTGGGGAAAGCATGCAGATAAACAGTTTGGCCTAGAAAAGCATATAAAATCCAGTCTTTACTCCTGGAGTAGATCTGAAGAGGTGAGGCATAAGTGTGCCAAAAATTAAATAGTATTCATTGGATAAATTAATTATTGAGACCAGCTGTATGCAGGGCACTACATTAAGTCTAGTGATAGGAACATGCTTCTAGGTGGCCAAGTGAAATCGTAGTCGTGAAAATGGTGGACCGGAACACAGTATACACTCAGTAAGCGCCTGCTGCATGCATACATGTCTGAATGAAAGAAAAATTCATCCAGAGACATTTCTAATCAAAGTCCAGACCAGAGGTTCTCAAACTTGGCTGATTAGAAACACCTGGGAAGCTTTTCCAAACGAATTGATCCTCAGAAATAGGGGCCCCAGAATACACATTTTTTAAAGCTTCCCAGGTGATTGTGACAATAGGTTCAGGAACCTAAGATCTAGATTCTCCAGGGACCACTGTTGCAGGCAAGTCACTGATTGAAAACTGCTAGAATAGGTGTTAATCCAAGAGCTGCCCTAAGGTAGCCTAAGATTGGTTACCAGATAACAGATGTGGACAGTGATCAGCGATGAGAGGAGGAAAGGTTGGAAGGACATGGGAAAGCTTCACAGAGGACTAGAGATTTCACTGGGCCTCACTGGATGGAGAGGCTTCTGGACAGGCACCACCATGAACCATTTAGACAGTGAGCAAAAGAAGGTAGAGACACATAGACTGATTTCCTTGGAAAATTCCGTGACTTTTATTAAAAATGACTGGATGCTTTGTGTGAAAGTCTCTTTGGCAAAATTTGCAAGTCAGATTGGATTTTTCCATCTCTCTATCCTATTTGGACATCAGTCAATGTGAGCCTAGGAAACAAAGATTCATTTGCATGTTAGCTTCACTCTGGCCAATTAGCTTCTGTAGTTTTTATTTCTAAACAATTTAGTTGATGATCCTCCCAGAAACTTTCCAGGAGCACAGTGAGTTCTGCTCTCTTCTGTTTTGGCCATTTCCAAGTCCCCTTATCCTGATTCCTGTCCCAAGTGCTGTTCTCTATGCAGGGTGAGACAAAAATCTCTTCCCATAAGAAGCTTAAGGACTATTGTCCTGGTTCTCCAATCTTAAAAGCTGACTGATTGGCTCTTGACTCTCCAGATTCACTCTGGCCAAATCCTAGTGTTTCTACTTTTCACTCAATCAACACGTTTCTTGGATGCTTCCTAAGAGTCAGGTACCACACCAGGTGCTTTGAATGCATTATTTCATTTTATTTCCATAGCAACCCTGTGAGGATAGATAGTGTTCCCATTGTACAGATGGGGAATCAAGCTTAGAATGATCAGATAACTTGCATAAGATAAGAAAGCTAGGCAGGGCTGGCACGGTGGCTCACTCCTGTAATCCCAGTCATTTTGGGAGGCTAAGGCGTAAGGTTTCGCTTGAGCCCAAGAGGTTGAGACCAGCCTGGGCAACATGATGAAACTCCATCTCTACAAATAAATACAAAAATTAGCCGGTCGTGGTGGCAAGTGCCTATAGTCCCAGCCACCCAGGAGGCTGAGGTGGGAGGATCACTTGAGCTGGGAGGGTGAGGCCACAGTGAGCCACGCACTCCAGCCTGGGAGCCGGAGCAAGACCCTGTCTCAAAAAAAAAAAAAAAAAAAAAAAAAAAGTCTGGCAACATGGCGGGCGGAGAAGCTGGAGTGACTCTGGGGCAGCCGCATCTTTCGCGTCAGGATCTCACCACGTTGGATGTTACCAAGTTGACGCCACTTTCACACGAAGTTATCAGCAGACAAGTCACAATTAATATAGGTACAATTGGTCATGTAGCTCATGGGAAATCCACAGTCGTCAAAGCTATTTCTGGAGTTCACACCGTCAGGTTCAAAAATGAACTAGAAAGAAATATTACAATCAAGGTTGGATTGTAATATGCTAATACTAAGATTTATAAACTTGGTGACCCAAGTTGCCCTCGGCCAGGATGTTATAGATCTTGTGGGAGCAGTACACCTGATGAGTTTCCTACAGATATTGCAGGGACAAAAGGGAACTTCAAATCAGTCAGACATGTTTCCTTTGTTGACTGTCCTGGCCACGATGTTTTGATGGCTACTATGCTGAATGGTGCAGCAGTGATGGATGCAGCTTTTCTGTTGATAGCTGGTAATGACTCTTGTCCTCAGCCTCAGACGTCGGAACACCTGGCTGCTATAGAGATCATGAAACTGAAGCATATTTTGATTCTACAAAATAAAATTGATTTGGTAAAAGAAAGTCAGGCTAAAGAATACGAGCAGATCCTTGCATTTGTCTAAGGTACAGTAGCAGAGTTAGCTCCCATTATTCCAATTTTGGCTCAGCTGAAATACAATATTGAAGTTGTTTGTGAGTACATAGTAAAGAAAATTCCAGTATCCCCAAGAGACTTTACTTCAGAGCCCGGGCTTATTGTTATTAAATCTTTTGATGTCGACAAACCTGGCTGTAAAGTTGATGACCTTAACGGAGGTGTAGCTGGTGGTAGTATCCTAAAAGGAGTATTAACAGTGGGCCAGGAGATAGAAGTAAGACCTGGTATTGTTTCCAAAGATAGTGAAGGAAAACTCATGTGTAAACCAATCTTTTCCAAAATTGTATCACTTTTTGCAGAGCATAATGATCTGTAATATGCTGCTCCAGGCGGTCTTACTGGAGTTGGAACAAAAATTGACCCCACTTTGTGCCGGGCTGACAGAATGGTGGGGCAAGTACTTGGTACAGTCAGAGCTTTACCTGAGATATTCACAGAATTGGAAATTTCCTATTTCCTGCTTAGACGGCTTCTAGGTGTATGCACTGAAGGAGACAAGAAAGCAGCAAAGGTTCAAAAGCTGTCTAAGAATGAAGTGCTCATGGTGAACATAGGATCCCTGTTGACAGGAGGGAGAGTTAGTGCTGTCAAGGCCGATTTGGGTAAAATTGTTTTGACCAATCCAGTGTGCACAGAGGTAGGAGAAAAAATTGCCCTTAGCCGAAGAGTTGAGAAACACTGGCGTTTAATTGGTTGGGGTCAGATAAGAGGAGTGACAATCAAGCCAACAGTAGATGATGACTGAAGAATACCGGTTAAATAATACATTTGGATGGAGTTGGAAGTTGGAATTTCTCTTAACAACCAAGGGTTTTATTTTCAAAGCAATATTGGGGAATTGATTTCACAGTTCGTTTCCTTAGTAGGTAACTGTAAAGTTATTCTCTCTTTTTTTTTTTGGTTATGAAAACTTAGGGACTACAATCAGTATAAAAATTGGCATAATGTTGGATTGAATCTACATTTTGGCAGAAGTTAAGCATTCCCACGTAATGTCAAAATTATACATAATGCAGTTTTGGTTTTTTTGTTTATTTTGTTTTGTTTTTGAGTCTGGCTCTGTCACCCAGGCTGGAGTGCAGTGGCGTGATCTGCAACCTCCGCCTCCCGGGTTCAAGTGATTCTCCTGCCTCAGCCTCCCGAGTAGCTGAGATTACAGGTGTGCGCCACCACACCTAGCTAATTTTTGTATTATTAGTAGAGACAGGGTTTTGGCATGTTGGCCAGGCCAGTCTCTTCTGACCTCAGGGTGATCAGCCCACCTCGGCCTCACAAAGTGCTGGGATTACAGGCGTGAGCCACCTTGCCCAGCCCACATCATACAGTTTGAAATAAAACTTAGCCACAACCGCAGCCTTTGCTGTAGCACACACATATATCACTGAACCTGCTTGAAATAAAGTTTTTTTTCTGTTTCATGATTTGTCTTTGAGTACCTCCAGGCTGAAGGACTGTTGTACCAGTAAAAACTTAAAGGCACAAATTCTCCTTGAAGACCTTCTCCCTTTTCTTTGGCCCCATATTTTATGTTGCCTGAAATCCAATAGTCTTCCTCCATTGGAAAATACTGTTATACCAAATAATTCTAGATGAGTAACAAAGATCTTTCTAGGCCTTCATTTTATGTTTTTTCTTAACTGTTAAGATTGTGGCATAGATTATAATATTACTAATTTTGGGATGTTTCGAAAGGTCAAGAAGTAAAAGATGTTAGAAAGCAAAAAAAAAAAAAAAAAAAAAAAAAAAAGCTAGGCACCAAACGAGCTGGGCCTCCAATGTGGTTCTTTCAGATTATCTCTCATGAACATGACCTCATTTCCAGAGAAACAGAAATGCTAAAGAGAAACAACTTTTTAGCTTAGCACTTGAGGTACTGCTCCTCCCCAAATCTGGTCACAACTTTCTCTTCTCACCTTGCATTGTTTCTCACACAAGCTTCCTTCTTACCGTGCTTTTGCTCGCTCTCTCCTGCTTGAAAGAGCCTTTCCCATCTTCCCCTGCTCTCTACTTCCAAGCTAAAGGAGCACTGTTTCTTCTCAGAACTCCTGTGGTCTTTTATCTGCCTCTCTTTTATGACAGTTGAACTTGCAGCTGGTTCATTGTCATGTGAGTGACATGTGTCTTGTGGCCCCAGCAGTAGGTCTTCCATGTGTAGACCTCAACAACAAGCGATGGGGAAAGGTCAGGGTCTGAGGCTAAGCAGAACTCATCCCCCTTCACTCTGGCTGAACAACCCACTGACATCAGGAGCTTAGTTTCTCTTTCAAAAGATTTGGGTTTGTTTTTTAAATTTGCTAAAGAGAAACAAAAAGAAGACGCTATCTGTAGTGGAAAGAAAATAATTTCTTATCTTTCAAAGTTAAATAGAATGATGTTAGGATTATTAAGACCAGACAAGTGGCAGCTGACAACCAGGAGACTGTGTGTTGTTACCATCGTTCTGCTTGTGACTCTGAGCAGCTCACTTAATCTCTCTGGACCTTGGTGTCTTCCCTGGTAAAGCACGTGTATGTACTGAGAGAAGGGGGAAGACAACTGTGGGGAGGATTGACAGAAATGCTCTCTTAGGTCTCTTCTTACCCAGACATGCTTTGACTGGAACTCCCAAATCTCTCCCAGAGCATCTTAAAAGAAGCAGAATAATTTAATCATGAACATGTGGACCCCAGATGCAGTGTGTATCCATTTAGATGCTTTTGGTTGCAACCAAAAGAAATCTAACTTCAGTTGGTTTAAACAAGAAAGGGAACTTACTGACATTTAACTAGAAAGTCTAGGAGTGGGTCAGGTTTCAGGTATGGTCTAATCTGTGGATTCTTAATGTCTTCACAAATGGGCCTCTATTTCTCTGTGATTCTCTCGGTTTTGCCATCCACCATGGGTATCTTCATCCTGTGCTTCAAGGCCACTTGACAGGTGACATCTGCACATCACACTAGTTCAAAACAAGGAAGAACTTCTCTCCCCTCAACCATCAAATCAAAGTCCCAAGCTTTACTCCTATTGGACCAGCATAATGCCATATGCCCACTCTTCATCCAAATACCGACCAGAGAATAAGAAGGACTGATTGGCTCCAGTTAATTAAGGCTCAACTCTAGAGGTTAAGAGGGGTCAGCCCCACCCAAATCACAAGGCATGGGATACTGGGAAGTTTGATGTTCTCATGTTACAACCACATTACCCATGATCGAATTCTGGCTCTGCTTGCCGTATGTTATTGGGTAAATTGCCTTTGTCAAGCATCCACTTCCTCATCTGTAAAATGAGATAATAATATGTATCTCAGAGGACTGTTGAAAGAATTAAATAAAATAATATATGAAAAGCACTAAACATAGTTCCTGGCACAGAGTAAGTGTGACGGTGATGATGGTGTTGGAGATGATGAAATTGAAGAGGGTGAGGGGAGCACTGGCCCCAGTTTAGGAAGCAGATGAGCCGTAGGAATGTTATCTAGTCAGGAACGTGCACGCCCGTCGTGCTGAAAGCTTGTTTGATCTACTGCCCACATCATACTTTTCCCTACCTCTGCTCTTTTTCCTCTTAGGTTTTTTTCTGTATGTACTTTCTTCCTCCTCCCCTGCCTCTCAACTTCCTCATCTTTAAAGGCCCAGCATAAGTGCCACCCTATATTCAGTAGTTTAAAGCTGGGTGTGGTGGCTCCTACCTGCAATCCCAGCTACTTGGGAGGCCTAGGCAGGAGGATTGTGTGAGCCTGGGAGTTTGAGACCAGCCTGGACAACATAGCAAGACCCTGTCTCTCAAAAAAATAAACAGTTTTAAGAAAAAGCTTAGTTCAGTGACTGCATATGTATAACCGAATCCCCCACTGAGCAGGATCAGTAATGGTTAAGAACTTAGCTTCCCGATTAGGCAGAGATGGGTTTGCCATTGGGTAACTTGGGAAGGTTATTCAACCTCTTTATGCCTTAGTTTCCTCATCTGTAAAACAGGGTCTTTTTGTTTGTTTGTTTTTTGGGACAGGGTCTCACTCTGTCACCCAAACTGGAGTGCAGTGGCACGATTTCAGCTCACTGCAACCTCTGCCTCCCATCTTCAAGGATTCTCCTGCCTCAGCTTCCTGAGTAGCTGGGACTATAGGTGCCTGCCACTGCACCCGGCTAATTTTTGTATTTTTAGTAGAGATGGGGTTTCACCATGTTGGCCAGGTTGGTCTTCAACTCCTGACCTCAGGTGATCTGCCCACCTCAGCCTCCCAAAGTGCTGGGATTACAGGCGTAAGCCACCATGCCCGGCCAAAACAGGGTCTTAATAGTACCTACTTCAGGCCGGGCGCGGTGACTCACGCCTGTAACCCCAGCACTTTGGGAGGCCGAGGTGGGTAGATCATGAGGTCAGGAGATGGAGACCATCCTGGCCAACATGCCGAAACCCCGTCTCTACTAAAAATAAAAAAGAAAATTAGCTGGGCGTGGTGGCACATGCCTGTAATCCCAGCCACTCAGGAGACTGAGGCAGGAGAATCACTTGAACCAGGGAGTCGGAGGTTTCAGCAAGCAAAGATCATGCCACTGCCCTCCAGCCTAGCAACAGAGCGAAACTCTGTCTCAAAAAAAAAAAAAAAAAAAAAAAAAAAGTACCTACCTCAGAGAGTTGTTGAGACAATGAAATGATGTAATGTATATAATGTCTATAAAGAGGTCAGTACAGTGCTAACTGTAAATAATGGATCTTAGTGGTTACTAATAGCCTCAGGAGAGCAAGGTCTGTGTGACAGTCTCTGCAGCAGTTACTGCTGTGCTGCGCACATAGTAGCTGCTGGATAAACATTTGTTAATGGGCTGTGAGGAGTATGGATGGCTCTCTTTCCTCTTCACAGCCATCTCATCACCTAGCAAAATAAATAAAGAACAACCCCCAATCTTGGCAAAGGCAATGTAGCAAAGTAGTAGGTGCAAGATTCAGTGAGTGACGGCAGGGAGGATGAGGTGCTAAGGAGGGGCGGACAGGGTAGCAGATAACACATATCAGCAACAGGAAGCCAAGAGGAAGCCAGCAAGCGGCTGTTCTATGTTCCCCATCCAGCCAGCAAGTTCAGCTCCGGCAAGTCATTTGATTCACCCGGTGATGAAATGGGGGTCAGCCAGTCTGTGGGCTTTCCACCTGTCACAGGACCCCACCTCGTAGGCTGTGGGGATGTGATGGAGGGTCAGAATCTCCAGGTAAGTGTCCCCAGCTCCCTTCCGTTTGCACTGCTTCTGCCGGCACCGTGACTTACTGATCACAAGTCTGATCCTGCACTCCCACGGTGGGGAAGCTGAATCAGAGCGGGTCTGGATTTGGTTATCAAGCCCCCAGCTCTGTCTTCCCTGAGCTTTTTCTTCCTCTTTCCAAACATTAGAAACATCCCAATATACAGAGATAATGTGTTCGTTTTCCACCTAGAGGAAAGGGGGGACTCTAGCTTTAGAGGAAGCTCGCAGATCCTCTCACCTTTCTTGAGGGCAGATGCCTGATCTTGGAAGGGTTTTAATCATATCAGAATCAGAGTGTGTGAGAGAAAGAGCCATGGGCGTGTGCCTTTGGCCTTGGACTCCCTGACCTGGGTAGGGGGACAGCTTCCTTTTTTCCTCTCCTGCTTTGACTTCTGGACTGGTCCTTTATCAGGTCCTAGGACTTTTTAATTAATTAACTTATATATATGTATATATAGTAGAGACGAGGTCTTGCTGTGTTGCCCAGGCTGATGTCTAACTCCTGGCCTCAAGCGACCCTCCTACCTCGGCTTCCCAAAGTGCTGGGATTACAGGCGTGAGCCACTGTGCCTGACTTAGTTCCTAGGTCTTTCTCTGCTAGCCCTTGGACTTCCTGTGTCCCTTGAGAGGCACACACTTCCTAGTAACCCCTCACCTACTCCCATGTAAAATGAGTGTGCTGTTGCTTCCCAAGGGCCGTCCTAGCAGAGTGGCCTGGATGAGCTACCAAGGCCACCCTGTTCAGCACAAGAACTAATCTCTAACTCCTGGGGCTCCTCCAGGCTTAGGCTCAGTGCCAGATTTAAATCTTTCATTGTCCCAAACACTCAAATATTTTTGGTGCCCCCTCCCACAATGTAATTCAAAATACAGTTGGCTATTTGAAATAACGTAAGCTTTACATGTATTCTAAAAATCAAATTGCTTCTTTCCAGACTTCTGAATGTAAAATTCAGGTATGCTAATTGAAACTTAAGGTTCCCTGTTTTGCTGGTGCCCCAAACGCCTGCTGAGTGTGGCTGTTGGGAAATCTAGCCTGGACTCCTTGCTCCGAGCAGCTGCTCTCTTCTTTCCTACAGGGGAGCTTCTTTCGACTCTTCTACCCCTGCCAAAAGGCCGAGGAGACCATGGAGCAGCCCCTGTGGATTCCCCGCTATGAGTACTGTACTGGCCTGGCCGAGTACCTGCAGTTCAATAAGCGCTGGGGGGGCTTGCTGTTCAACCTGGCTGTGGGTAAGGGCTGGCCTGACCTCTGCATGCTTTCCCAGTTGCTTGGTTTTGTTCCTGGGAGATCCCCAGGTGGACACAGTACCTTATAGGCTACAGTGTCCAGACTTTTGTAAGGGGCATCCATTAGCCAGTGTGGTGTGGAGAATTGGGAGAGAATTACATATGAAAGAGCTTTGGTGATTGAGTTAGACTTTCCTGGATTCAAATCCAGACTTTACAATTTACTAGCCGTGGGGTTTGGGTAAGTTACTGAACCTGTCTAAATACCTGCCTTTGGGGGTTTGTAGTACGGGATGTACGTAAAGCCTCTAGTGCAGTGCTTGGGACATAGAATGTGTTCTATAAATGGCACCGATTCCTCATGTATCAATTCCTACTCTGTGCCAGCTATTGTGTGTATCAAAGAAAGGTTCTTAACTATCAAGGAGCATACAGTCTCCTGCAGTTTTCCCTCCGGTCACCCCTCTTCTGAGTAGGGTAACACTGAGTCATCCACTTCCCCCAAAGGCCCCACACCTAGGAATTCCACCCAGTGCCTTGGCATCTCAGCAGTTTACCCCAGAATTCAGTACTGCCACTTTGGACTTAGCTTCCCGTTTTCTTTCTTTCTTTCTTTTTTTTTTTTTTTTGTGAGATTGAATCTTGCTCTTGTCACCCAGGCTGGAGTGCAATGGCACGATCTCAGCTCACTGCAACCTCCGCCTCCCAGGTTCAAGTGATTCTCCTGCCTCAGCCTCCCAAGTAGCTGGGATTATAGGAGCCCGCCACCACGCCCAGCTAATTTTTGTATTTTTAGTAGAGACAGGATTTCGCTTGGCCAGGCTGGTCTCGATCTCTTGCCCTTGTGATCCACCCACCTTGGCCTCCCAAAGTGCTGGGAATATAGGCATGAGCCACCGTGCCTGGCTTAGTTTCCCATTTTCTATTGTGTTCACTCTTCCTATGGAAGAAAGGGAGAAAAAAATAGGTGATTGACTGACCTGAGCTGCTCAGGGGCCAATGGTGATTGTCCAGAGGGGAGAAACACATGTCCCCACTCATACCTGTACTCAGGTTGCCCTTGGGATAACAGCTTTGGGGCAGCCAGATATGCTATAGCCCATGTCTCTGCTAGGATCTTGTCGCCTGCCTGTTAGCTGGAATGGCCCCTTTAAGACAAAGGACTCTGGATACCCCTTGATCATCTTCTCCCATGGCCTAGGAGCCTTCAGGTAAGAACTTCTTTCCCCCAGACCGTGTCATACTCCTTGCCTGGTGACAGCTGCTGAGTCTTAGCTTATTTTCAAAGGGCAAAAAAAAAGACATTTCCATCTGCTAGCTGTCTTCTCTCCCATCTGCTTTGTCCCATAGCATTGGGTTCACCTTCTCCGGAAGGCCTTTTTCAAGTCCTTTTCACCTTGTGGAGCCTTTCAGCAGCCTTCATATGCTTCACTTCTCATGGTCCAGTATTTATATAAATATACACTTTTAGCTTTCCTCCTATATAATAGCCCAGAAATGCTAGAAGGAGCATGAGCTTTGTGATCAGAGCATCTTTTATTTATTTTATTTTTATTTTTTCAGACAGAGTCTCACTCTGTTGCCCAGGCTGGAGTGTAGTGGCGTGATCACAGCTCACTGCAGCCTCAACCTCCTGGGCTCAAGCAATGCTCCTGCCTCAGCCACCAAGTAGCTGGCATGTACTACCATGCCTGGCTATTTTTAATTTTTTTTTTTTTTTGCAGAGACGAGGTCTCACTGTGTTGCCCATGCTGATCTCGAATTCCTGAGCTCAAGTCATCCTCCCGCCCCAGCCTCCCAAAAGTGCTGAGATTATAGGCGTGAGCCATTGTGCCCCACCAAGAGTAATTTATTTAACATGAGAGTCCACTCTGTGTGTGGCACTGGCGTAGTAGCGAATAAGACAGACTTGCTCCCTGCACTTGTGGAGCCAGCAGCCTAACTTGCAAATCTCAGCCACATCCTTTGTGCGCTATGTGAGCCTGGGAAGGTTGTATAATTTACAATTATAATTGTAAGGTTGTATAATTCTCTGAACTTAGATTCCGTCATCTGTCAAAGACAAATGCCGCTCCCACGGGGCGGTTTGTGAGGATTCAGTTCGATTGACACCTACTAGGTTCCCATCCTTGTCGGTTCTCCTCTCACTTTCTCTACATGGAGGGATATGATGGTGGTGAACTGTAGGATCTCTTTTACCAGACCTGGGGAAACTTTGGCCTAAGTTTCATTATTCATTTAGAATTCTTCCCATGAATTCTGATTTCTGCAACTTGGTATATTATATAGTTTAATAACTGTAGTACATGTGTTCCTATTTAAGCTTTTGAATTTTCTCTCTGTCTGTTCATCCATCAACATATATGTCTAGTTTAGGTCCCAGAATGTTGCACATCTCAAAGGCATCTGTTTTTGCCTCCTAGCCCCCAAACCATTGTCCACACTGTAGCCACGGAGATTTTTTTTTTTTTTTTTTTCCCCTGAGACGGAGTCTCACTCAGTCGCCTCAGTTGCTGAGGTAGGAGCATTGCTTGAGCCATTGATCACGCCCAGTCGTGCAGTGGCATGATCTCTGCTCACTGCAACCTCAGCCTTCTGGGTTCAAGCGATTCTCCTGCCTCAGCCTCTGAGTAACTGGGATTATAGGCACCCACCACCATGCCCGGCTAATTTTTGTAGAGACGGGGCTTCACCATGTTAGCCAGACTAGTCTTAAACTCGTGACCTCAGGCAATCCATCTGCCTCAGCCTCCCAAAGTTCTAGGATTAAAGGCATGAGCCACCATGCCCGGCAGGGAGATCTATTTTTTTTTTTTTTTTTTTTTTTGAGACAGGGTCTCGCTCTGTCGCCCAGGCTGGAGTGCAGTAGTGTGATCTCAGCTCACTGCAAGCTCCACCTCCCAGGTTCACGCCATTCTCCTGCCTCAACCTCCCGAGTAGCTGGGACTACAGGCGCCTGCCACCATGCCCAGCTAGTTTTTTGTATTTTTAGTAGAGACGAGGTTTCACTGTGTTAGCCAGGATGGTTTCGATCTCCCGACCTCGTGATCCGCCTGCCTCGGCCTCCCAAAGTTCTGGGATTACAGGCGTGAGCCACCGTGCCTGGCAGGGAGATCTATTTTAAAACGAAATATGATCTTGTCATTCTAGCACTCAAAGCAGTGCCCAGCATATAATAGGTACTCAATAAATATTTGTTGAGTGAATGAATGAATGTGTCTTCCCACTTAAAAGTTTTTGGCTGGGCATGGTGGCCCATGCCTGTAATCCCAGCACTTTGAGAGGCCGAGGCAGGTGGATCACCTGAGGTTGGGAGTTCAAGACTAACCTGACCAATGTGGTGAAACCCTGTCTCTACTAAAAATACAAAAAATTAGCCGGGTGTGGTGGCACACACCTGTAATCCCAGCTACTTGGGAGGCTGAGGCAGGAGAATTGCTTGAACTTGGGAGATGGAGGTTGCAGTGAGCCGAGATTGTGCCATTGCACTCCAGCCTGGGCAACAAGATCAAAACTCCATCTCAAAAAAAAAAAAAAAGAAAAAAAGAAAAAAAATTAATAGCTCTTTGAACTTAATTCAGTTCTTTTCATGGTCTTACCTCGATGTAGGTCCAAGACAAAGTTTCTAGGCCTGTTCCTTGCTATTTGTCCCACTGTAGCTCTCCAGACAAAATGGCCGCCTTTCACTTACTGAAAGGCACTGCATTATTTCCTGCCTCGCTGTCTTCATCTGTGCTGTGCTTTGTGGCTGATCTTTTTGCCTGGACTATTCACTCTTCTGCTCTTCTCTTCCTCTTCCCCCTTTCCGTCTTTTCCTGCTAATTCCAGATTACCTTTAAGATCTTAGTTTGGATGTCATTGTCCTAGGAACACCCATCCTGACACCTATATTATATTAGGTTAATTTTTCCAGAATGTGCTTTCTTTTTTTGTTGTTGTTTTTTTTTTTTGTTTTTTTTTTTTGTTTTTTTTTTGAGACGGAGTCTCGCTTTGCCGCCCAGGCTGGAGTGCAGTGGCCGGATCTCAGCTCACTGCAAGCTCCGCCTCCCGGGTTCACGCCATTCTCCTGCCTCAGCCTCCCAAGTAGCTGGGACTACAGGCGCCCGCCACCTCGCTCGGCTAGTTTTCTGTATTTTTTAGTAGAGACGGGGTTTCACCGTGTCAGCCAGGATGGTCTCGATCTCCTGACCTCGTGATCCGCCCGTCTCGGCCTCCCAAAGTGCTGGGATTACAGGCTTGAGCCACCGCGCCCGGCCCAGAATGTGCTTTCATAAGACAATCTATACTTCTCAGCATTTAACATAATTGCAATGAATTAATTACTTGTGTAATTATTCTTTAATGCCTGTCTTCTTCACTAGATTGTAAGCCCTCTGAAGGCAGAGACCACATCTATCCTCTATTGCTCCGGCTTCTAGGACGGTGCCTGGAAAGTAGTTGTTTACCCATAAGTATTTATTGAATGAATACAAGGGCTGTACTGTGCTAGGTTCTCATTCATTCAGCAGACATCTGTGGAGCACCTGCTCTGTGCCAGCCCGTTGGCATGAGAGGAAGGTGGGACATACCAAGATTAACAAATCGAGGAAATTGCATCTGCTAGAAGAGCAGGAACAAAGACTCCCATAACTGTAGCCCATGGCAGAAAGTGGAGAGTAAACATGGAGATGAGGTTAGAAAGGCAAGTAGGTGGTTTTTTTTTTTTTTTTTTTTTTGAGACGGAGTCTCGCTCTGTCGCCCAGGCTGGAGTGCAGTGGCCGGATCTCAGCTCACTGCAAGCTCCGCCTCCCGGGTTCACGCCATTCTCCTGCCTCAGCCTCCCNGCTCTCCTCCCACTGTGGCCACCCAAAGTGCTGGAGTTATAGATGTGAGCCATGGCACCCAGTCAGAACCATAGCTCTTGACAGCTCTGACCTTGTGTGTGTTCAGCTTTGTCACCTATGAGAATAGGACTGTGTTTGAGTTGATCCCTCAGTCCCCTACCCTGGTGCCAAACTGCAGTTTGAAAAATCCTGGAGAGGGATTCCAGGCCTGGGGAGAAGTAACAAAATGGGAAGTTCCCACCAGAAATGCATTGTTTGATTGGGGGTGGGAAGGCCATCCTCAAAAGGCAGGGTTAACGGGAGAAGGAAGTGGGGTAAGTGCTTGGGAGACAAAAACAATAGATGTCTGATGTAAATGGTCAGTGGAATCCAGTACTGGATTGCTAATAACAGCACTCTTAATTCCTTTTGTTTTTAAAATGCTTTCATGTACATCATCTCGTTGGATCCTTCTGACAGCCCTGTGGTTAGGTAGGTAGAGTCGGAACAACAGGGCTGAGTCTGTTATGCTGTTGGGCAGTGCTTATGTGAGTTACAAGGTAGCTGAGCCTTTCTCAGGATGTGGCGCCCAAGATGCTTGGTGAGGCATGGGTGGGCAGACTATCTGTGCATTCTTCCTTGGCTCTGTATGTGAGGGAGATTCTCGCTGGACAGTTGCAGAGTGTTCCAGTCCCACTGGGACTGTCTTTGTTGCAGGTGCATCAACGGGTAAGCGAGTGTTTACGGGTATTGAAGATCCTGCAAGAGGTCACTGCTGGGCAGACTGTCTTCAACATCTTGCCTGGTGGCTTGGATCTGATGACTTTGAAGGTATGAAAGCAATTGATATGACCTAGAGCCCAGTATTCAGGGCTTTCTCGGTTACAAGTAACAGAAACCTAACTAACTGGTATAAACCAAAAGAGAATTCATTGGCTCATATAACTACCAAGAAGACCAAAGGCCAACTTTAGGCCAGTGTAGTTAGACCCAGGGTCTCAGATATTATCATCAAAGCCCTGGTACTCTTCTCTCCCCTCTCCTGGCTCGGTTTCTCTGTGTATATGTGGTTTTCTCACCAGACTGTCTCCTTTAGGCAAGAAAGGTGGTTGCTAGCAGTTCAAGCCTGCACATCAACTTACAGCTCCAGGTTTTTTGCTTTTTTTTTTTTTGAGACAAAGTCTCGCTCTTGTCCCCAGGCTGGAGTGCAATGGCGCAATCTTGGCTTACTGCAACCTCCGCCTCCTGAGTTCAAGCGATTCTCCTGCCTCAGCCTCCCGAGTCACTGGGATTACAGGCGCCTACCACTACACCTGGATAATTTTTGTGTTTTTACTAGAGACAGAGTTTCACCATGTTGGCCAGGCTGGTTTCGAACTCCTAACCTCAGGTGATCTGCCCATCTCGACCTCCCAAAGTGCTGGGATTACAGGCGTGAGCCACCACACCCGGCCTCAGCTCCAGGTTTAAAAAGAAAAGAGACTGTCTTAGTTTCCACTAATCTGGGAAAGCTGTGACCCTATGTGGGTCTTATGCCCCTCTGGGCTAGTCCCTGTGTCAGAGGGAGAGGGTATTCCGATTGGCCTGCCTAGGTTACATTCCCACTTCTGGGTCAGATGATTGAACGCCCACAAGGCCAGATGGATGGTGGGAAGAAGATTCAGGCTACTGAGCAGCAAACATCCTGTGTCCACTGCAGGCTCAGTCCTTCCTTTGAGGGAATCCCAAGAACCCTCCCAGGAGGGTATAAAACCATCCTGGCCATGAAATTTGGTGCTTATGAAGATACATTCTTTATGCCCCACCCCCACCCAATCTTTTTTTGTCCATAATTTCAAAAGTCATTCAGGCTCTATTCAGAGAACCAAGAAATTTCACAAAAGCATGAAGAAAAATGAAAAACCTTTTTCAATATTTTGATATTTTTCCTTCCAGTTATTTTTACATGTATTAATATGTGTATATATATTTTTTACACAATTATGTTATCATTTAATACAAGCTGTTTTGTGGCCTTATTTTCATTTAGCAAGACAGTATGAGTATCTTCTTATGCCAATTAATATTTTTCTATGGCATGATTTAAAAAAAATTTTTTTAGAGACAAGATCTTGCTATCTGCCCAGGCTGGACTCAAACTCTTAGGCTTAAGCAATCCTCCTGTATAGCTTGACTTTTATTATTTATTTTTATTTATTTATTTATTTTTGAGACAGGGCCTCACTCTGTCACCGAGGCTGGAGTACAGTGGTGTGATCACCAGTCACTGTAGCTATCACAGTCTCCCAAGTAGCTGGGACTGCAGGCGCCCGCCACCACGCCCAGCTAATTTTTTGTGTTTTGTAGAGATGGGGTTTCACCATGTTTCCCAGGCTGGTCTCAAACTCCTGGGCCCAGGCAATCCACCTGCCTCGGCCTCACAAAGTGTTGGGATTACAGGTGTGAGCCACTGCACCCAACTGCATGATTTTTAATAGCCATGTCATATTGTATTGTGTGAATAAGAATGGTGTGTGTGTGTGTGTATATATGTATATAAAAAATACGGCCAGGTGTGGTGGCTCACACCTGTAACCCCAGCATTTTGGGAGGCCGAGGTGGGCAGATCACAAGGGCAAGAGATTGAGACCATCCTGGCCAACATGGTGAAACCCCATCTCTACTAAAAATACAAAAATTAGCTGGGCATATAGTCCTGGCTACTCAGGAGGCTGAGGCAGGAGAATCACTTGAACCCATGGGTCGGAGGTTGCAGTGAGCTGAAATTGCACCATTGCACTCCAACCTGATGACAGAGCGCGACTGTCTGAAAAAAAAAATGCTGGCCGGGCGCGGTGGCTCAAGCCTGTAATCCCAGCACTTTGGGAGGCCGAGACAGGTGGATCACAAGGTCAGGAGATCGAGACCATCCTGGCTAACACAGTGAAACCCCGTCTCTACTAAAAAATACAAAAAAACTAGCTGGGCGAGGTGGCGGGCACCTGTAGTCCCAGCTACTCGGGAGGCTGAGGCAGGAGAATGGCGTGAACCCGGGAGGCGGAGCTTGCAGTGAGCTGAGATCGCGCCACTGCACTCCAGCCTGGGCGACGGCACGAGACTCCGTCTCAAAAAAAAAAAAAAAAAAAAAAAAAACTTATATATTTACAATTATTGCTTTATGAGACTTGCTATTTTAAGAGCTCCTCCCACAAACTTATGCAGTAAGCATTCGTACCTCTTTACCTAGAAAGAAACCAAGGATCAAAAAGGCTAAGAACCCAAGAGTACCCAGCTAAGTAAGTGGTAGAGTCAAACATGAAATTGGGGCTTTTTGATTCTACAGCCTATGCTGTGTGCCCCAAACCTTCTTCAGAATGTATATTTTAAAGGTTTTGGTAATATCCTCCAGGAAGAAGCAATCTGCCTGCATGCCCAGTAGGTAAGACAGACCCTGGAATCTAGAGTGCTTTACCAACTACAGTGTTCATGTCATCAACCTGCATGAGAGTCAGAGGTGCCCTGGACACTGAGGTCCGGGCCTGCATGCCTGTGAGCCTGAGAAAGGCACTGGGAAGCCAGGCTCACGCCTGTAATCCCAACAGTTTGGGAGGCTGAGTTGGGTGGATCACTTGAGCCCAGGAGTTCAATACCAGCCTGGTCAACATGGCGAAACCCCATCTCTACTAAAAATACAAAATTCAGGCCGGGCGTGGTGGCTCACGCCTATAATCCCAGCACTTTGGGACGCTGAGGCAGCCTGACCACCTGAGGTCAGGAGTTCGAGACCAGCCTGGCCAATGTGGTGAAACCCCGTCTCTACTAAAAATACAAAAAATTTAGCTGGGCGTGGTGGCAGGCACCTGTGATCCCAGCTACTCGGGAGGCGGAGGCAGGAGAATTGCTTGTACCTGGGAGGTGGAGATTGCAATGAGCTGAGACCACGCCATTGCACTTAGTCTGAGCAACAAGAGCAAAACTCCATCTCAAAAAAAAAAAAAAAAAAAATTTAGTTGGGCGTGGTGACGTATGCCTATACTTCCAGCTACTCGGGAAGCTGAAGCACAAGAATTGCTTGACCTTGAGCCTAGGAGGTGGAGGTTGCAGTGAGCCAAGATCGTGCCACTGCACTGCAGCCTGGGTGACAAAGTGAGACTCTATCTCAAAAAAAAAAAAAAAAATTGGAAAATGGCAGGCTACAGTCCAGTTAGATCAGTTAAGAGGGTAGCCTTCTGGGGGAAATACAGCATGAAAAAAAAGCTAAGTACATTTTCATCTATCAAATTGAGTAAGATCCAAAAATTGATTACTCACTCTGTTAACAAAGTTGTGGGCAAGTAGATATTCTCCTACATTGCTGGTGAGAACACAAATCGTCCCATGGAGAGCATTTGGCAATTGATATCATCAGCAGTACAAATGCATATGTTTCTTTGACCCAGTAATTTCCAGTTTGGGGAATTTATCCTACAAATAAATACCTGCACACTTGCAGCGTAATAGATGGACAGTGTTGTTCATTCCAGTGTTGTTTGTTATGGCAAAAGTTTGATAGTAATCTAAACGTTCACCAGTGAGGGAACTGGTTTAATTATGGGACAGTGGATGTGTTTACTTGGTTAATGCTAATTGCTAGAGTGTGTAAACCCCACATTTCAGTGGCTTAACACAGTAGAAATGTATTTCTCTCCTACATAAAGTTCAATATGGGTGCTCCTGTATAAGAGGCAACTCAGGGATCCCTGCTTCTTTTATAATTTCTTATGGCTGTACCCTCTCACAAAATTTGTGAATCCCAAATTTGTTGTTTGCATTAAGCCAACAGAAGGGGAAAGGGCATAGAGGTTTGTATGAGACAATTTATGGACCAGGTCTGGAAGTAGAGATAGCACTTTTGCTCACATTCTGTTGGCTAGAACAATCACAAGTCCTTGTCTAACTGCTGGGAAATAGTTTAGCTGTGAGACCAGGAACAAGGGGAAAAGATTTGGTGATCGGCTAGCTGTCTGTCCCATGGCCAAGTTGCTGTGAAAAAGGGTGTGGAAACTCTTTATGTACTAATGTTTTTATGTACAAAAAGATACACCGCCGCGTGTATGAAAAGAGGGAAAGTGTATATTCAAGTTGACCTATGAATATAAGCAATCTCCTCAGGGACACATGAGAAACTGTTACCTGTTTGGAGGTAGGTGGTGGGCAACCATGTAGAAAAAAACAGGGTAAGTGGGAGACTTCTTTGTATACCTCTGATTTTAGAGGTTTTTTTAAATGCTGAAGAGGCCATCCAACCAAGATGCTGATCTGAGGGTACTGAGTGAAGGGGGAGGATTTAGGTACAAAGCCTTGGAATAGACACTGGGGAGAGCAGAGCAAAAGTTCAGAGCAGAGCCTGGGCCGTAGAGCCTGGAGAGGCCTCCTGAGCCCCTTAGCGAGCAGCTGCAGTGGCTTTTTATATAACCATACCCTGAAGGCTTCTGGGGATGACCAGAAATAGATATGTGCAGAGCATGTTAGCGTGCACAGACTCACTCTTCCCTTGACTTTGGATAAAAACACGACAGATATCCAGAGAGGAAGGAGAACCTGCCCTGGCTTCTGCACAAGCAGTCTTTGCTCCAGAGCACAATGGACGGGCAGCAGGAGCATCCCTGTTTCACCCTCAGTTCAGTCCATGTGTCATGGACCCTTGGACCAGTTTATAAGGTGGAGATTCTGGAGGATGGAGGAGGCTCTTATTCTGAACGTGCTCATAAACCAATGGGTCAATGTGGAATCTGACCATTTCGAGCCATTCATGTCTTCATAGATGGTTGTTTTTTTTTTTTTTTTTTTTTTTTTTTTTTTTGAGACAGGGTCTCACTCTGTAACCCAGGCTGGAATGCAGTGGTGCAATCATGGCTCACTGCAGCCTCAACCTCCTGAGCTCAAGCAGTCCTCTCACCTCAGCCTCCTGAGTAGCTGGGACCATACGTGTACACCACCATGCCCAGATAATTTTTGTACTTTTTTGTAGAGACAAGGTTTTGCCATGTTTGAGCCCTGGCTGGTCTCAAAATCCTAAGCTCAAGCAATCCGCCCGCCTTGGCCTCCCAGAGTGTTGGAATTATAGGCATGAGCCACTGCACCTGGCCTATTCATAGATATTTGAATGTCTACCCTGGTCCACTATTGTTAGGTGGTGAGATTACAAAAGTAAACATGAAAAGTATGGTTTTCACAATTCCTGCCTACACAAGGCTGTTCAGTCTAAGGATTGCTTGACTGTTGCCCCTTCCATAGGCAAGAGATTCTTGATAGTGTGGTGTTGGTGGACTCACTTGCTGTATTGTGCCTTTGGCCTCATTGCATCACATTTCTTCCTCTTGTTCCTGATGAATTCCTAAAGAA
Source organism: Theropithecus gelada (assembly GCF_003255815.1). Lineage (NCBI taxonomy): Eukaryota > Metazoa > Chordata > Mammalia > Primates > Cercopithecidae > Theropithecus > Theropithecus gelada. The sequence continues at coordinate 53,377,566 of NC_037668.1, read as the reverse complement.
GCAGTCCTGAGTTTCTGACTTGGCTAAGTTCTCCGCTTTCCTCAGGGCAACATTGACATGAGCCGTGTGGCTGTGATGGGACATTCATTTGGAGGGGCCACTGCTATTCTGGCTTTGGCTAAGGAGATCCAATTTCGGTGAGTTTCCTAGTAGTGTTGCTGTGCTTAGCTCCATACACCATTTATTCATTTAGCAAGTATTTGTTACACAAGTACTATATTCTTGGCACTGTTTAGGGACTGAGGATTCAGTGGCTAAACAAGAAAACAAGATCTCTGATTTCATGGGATTATATTATTGTGGGAGGAGACAGAGTAGTGAAAAAGCCAATAGATAACAAAATCCCCGTGACCAAAGTGCAATGAAGAAAAATAAGGCTGAGCATGATGGCTCACTCCTGTAACCCCAGATCTTTGGGAGGCTGAGGCAGGAGGATTGCTTGAAGCCAAGAGTTTGTGATCAGCCTAGGAAACATCACAAGACCCCGTCTCTACAAAAAATTTAAAAAAGGAAAAAACAAAACTTAGGCAAGTGTTATAGTGCATGCCTGTAGTTCCAGCTACTTTGAAGGCTGAGGCAGGGGGATCACTTGAGCCCAGGAGTTCGAGGTTACAGTGAGCTCTGACCGCACCACTTTCAGCCTGGGCAGTAGAGCAAGACCCTGTCTCAAAAAAAACAGAGAAAAGAAAACAGGCTGATATGTCTCTGAGAAAGTGAAACCAAGACTGGAAAGGCAAAGAAGCCAGCTGTGTGAAGATCTAGAGGAAGATATTTCCAGCCAGCAGGAATAGCTAATGCAAAGGCCCTGCGGTGGAAAGAAGCTTTTTGTGTTAGGGTGGGAGGAGCATAGTGAGTGAGGGGGAGGCAATTTAGGCTGTGATCAGAAAGAAGCAGGGGCCAGATCACGGGGTCGTTTGGCCAGGGTAAGGAGGTGTAGATTTTATTCTAAGTATGATGGGAAACTGTTGAAGATTTTCAACAGAGAAATATCAGTCTTACATTTTAAAAGATCCTTCTGGCTACTGTGTGAAGAATGGATTGTAGCAGGACAAGACTGAAAGCCTAGAGGCTCGTTAGAGAGATGCTGTTTCAGAGTCAACGTGAGAGATGATAAATTTACATCAGGATTGAGATAGTGGGATGGAGAGAAGTGACTGGAGTCAGGATATGTTTTAGAGTTGTCAGGACTTGGTCATGTGGGAGGTGAAGGAAAGAGAGGAAATCCAGGTTTTTAGTTTTATTTTTTTCCCTTTGAGACAGGGTCTTGCTCTGTTGCCCTATGCTGGAGTGCAGTGGTACAGTCAGCTCCCTGCAGCCTCAACCTCCTAGGCTCAAGTGATTCTCCTGCCTCAGCCTCTCAAATAGCTGGGACTACAGGTACATGCTACCATGCCCTGCTAATTTTTAAATTTTTCTTTTAAGAGATGGTGTCTTGCTCTATTGCCCAGGCTAGTCTTAAACTCCTGGGCTCAAGTGATCCTCCTGCCTCAGCCTCCCAAAGTGCTGGGATTATTGGGATGAGCCATCATGCCCAGCCCAAGGTTTTTCATTTGTGTATCTATTATTTGAGTGGAAGATGATTGTCTTTTATTGAGATGGAGAAGAACAGAGGAGCATTTCAGGGGTCTGAGGAGGGAAATGGCTAAATCTTAAGGCCATAATATTGCCCTTCGTGACATGGTTTTGCTGTTGGCACCAAGGAGGCTTTTCTTGACCTCACATAGAACCTTGTGCAATTGGGGCACTAAGCTATATTGTTTTGCCACCTTGTCTGTTCTGTCTTCCCTGCTGGACTGGGAGCTCCATGAGAACAAGAACACTTTTATGTCTATATCCAAAGCACATAGTAGACACTCAATGAATATTGAATGAATGAGTAATTAAATGAATGAAGTGCCATTCTATGGATCTCAGGTCAGTCACCTGAGAGTAGATCTTGGAGAAGAGGGAGAGCTGATCCTTGTTCTCAGGGAGTTTGAAATCTAGAAGGGCTGGGTGCGGTGGTTCACGCCTGTAATCCCAGCATTTTGGGAGGCTGAGGCAGGCGGATCACAAGGCCAGGAGATCAAGACCATCGTGGCTAACACGGTGAAACCCCGTCTCTATAAAAATACAAAAAATTAGCCTGGCATGGTGGCGGGCGCCTGTAGTCCCAGCTACTTGGGAGGCTGAGGCAGGATAATGGCGTGAACCCCGGGAGGCAGAGCTTGCAGTGAGCCAAGATCTCGCCACTGCACTCCAGCCTGGGCGACGAGCAAGACTCCGTCTCAAAAAAACAGAAATCTAGAAGGATCTTTGGTGAAAAGTAAAAGTGATCCCTATCTAAGATCCTAACTGAAGGCCATGGGCCCTGGTACCCCCTTCCTGGCTTTCTGAGCCTTTACCCCACCAGAGGGAGGAATTCCGCCCTTCCCTCCACCACCCTAACTATTCTTGCCTGGGATTCCGCATGGCAACTCCAAATGTCTGGTCCTGTTCCAGGTGTGCAGTGGCTCTGGATGCTTGGATGTTTCCTCTGGAACGTGACTTTTACCCCAAGGCCCGAGGCCCTGTGTTCTTTATTAATACTGAGAAATTCCAGACAATGGAGAGTGTCAATTTGATGAAGAAGATATGTGCCCAGCATGAACAGTCTAGGATCATAACTGTTCTGTGAGTAAACCACAAGGTCGTGATCCCAGTGCCCTCTCCATTTGCCATTTGCTGTGGTGCCCTTAACTTCTGGATTATCCAGAACTTTCTACCCATTAGTATAGGATACCTGAATACTTCCTGAATTGCAAAGAATTTAGAATTTTCTGTCTGTCCTTCTTCTCCACTAAGCTCCATCTACAGTGACTTATTCCATAGTTTTTCTGACTTTATGACAGGATTTACCTAGTGCTTTCTGAAAAAGGGCATTATGGGATTGCGTGTTGGAAAGGAAGTGGTGTGGGTTTGGGTAAGTTCCAGAGATTGCTAGCCTCATTTGGGAATTTTATTGGATCATTAGAAGAGTGTGAATATATAGACCTTTGATATTCACTAGACACATTTCTAGAGACCTTCATGAATACCAGAATCACAGATCACTGTTAACATATGTTGTCTTCCATAAACCATCTATATTCTGGTCAAGAGAAGCCACATTTTCTTCACTTCCATCATCAGCCCTATCAGTTGGTTTCCTTTTGGGGGCCATTTTTCACAGGGAAAAAAACATTTTTAGTGACTTTAAGAAATGTTCCACATGTGGGAGGTGATATTGAGCCACAGATGTCGGGCTGAGATCTCACGGACTGCTCCTGCCCTGCAGTCGAGCCCAGCAGCACACAGGATTCAGGGATCCATCTGGTTCCTATTTCAGCAGAATGACAAGTGACTGCATGCCGTGGACCTTTGGAGTCACTGGGTAGTTGAAATGCCAAATCTAGAGCCCTTGAGCACTGGGGCCGCATGGCTGGTGACTTCTTCCCTTGCTCATCTTGGTCCCGGCCCTCTTTCCTAGGGCCACCCCTCCTCCTTCCGTTAGGTTTCATGGCAGTGGACACTGCCTGAATGCTTCCCCAGGTCACATTCAGGATAATTGTGACCAGGAGGGAAGGGAGGTGAGGCCAGTTGGGAAGGGGTCACTCAGGGGACTTAACGCCTGGCAAGGTATCATTTATTCAACCAAGTGCTGGATACTCAAGTATCCCATATATTATTCTATATACCTTTTTGTGTGCCTTAACTAATGCATTTTTTAAAGTCAGTTTTTCTGTGATATCAGACAAATACTTTAGCATTTAAATTCTCTTTCTCTCACTGAATTTACTAGTGAATTCAGTTATGAATAATTTAGCCCAAAATTAACCTAGTGAGGATTTTACCTGCAAATTAAATGTATCTAGTGCCAAAGGACTTAAGTTCTAACCCAGGAACCCCCTTTTACAAAGCACTTACTCTTACTTTTCTGATTGTTTAAATAAAGGCAAGTAATTCCTTTTCCCTCTTCACTCTGTGGGACAGTTCTGAAGAATAACTTAATTTGTTTTGTGAATGGTTTGAAATTCACCGGGCAAAAGCCACAGCTAATAGATTATAGTAACATAGAGACGCCACATGCCACAGACCCCACCTCCTTGCTTCTGTCTCCGCTCCCGCTAGCTCAGCCTTTTTCCTGCACTGCCAGGCATTGTAGTCTAGGGGTCAAGCTACCTTTGAAGCCAGGCACATCTGGCTTCAAATACTAACTCCACCCCCAACTACTTGTATGACCTGACCCTAAGCAGATTATTTCTTTCCTTGAATTCTGTCAAGGGGGAAAATACTTCCCTTACAAGGTTGCTGTGAAAATAAAGTGTGATAATGCATGAAAAGCACCTTGCACATAGTAGGTGCCTAACACACATCTGTATGCCCTCGCCGCCAGACCCCTGCCAGTTGTTTTTCTTTTCCCCTAGTGGTTCTGTTCATCGGAGTCAAACTGACTTTGCTTTTGTGACTGGCAACTTGATTGGTAAATTCTTCTCCACTCAAACCCGTGGGAGCCTGGACCCCTATGAAGGGCAGGAGGTTATGGTGCGGGCCATGTTGGCCTTCCTGCAGAAGCACCTCGGTAAGGAGAAAACTGGGGCTTTTGGGGCAACCGTGGGGTCCCTTAGATTTCCTTGCAGCAGAGTGAAATCTCTGACATGTCTGGGATCTGGGAAGGAGATTTATGGCAAGTGGAAAACCTGAGTGAAGGAGAGAGTTACATAGAATTACAGAAAAAACAAGGCCAGTTGCAGTGGCTCATGCCTAGCACTTTTGGGGGTTGAGGTGGGAGGATGGCTTGGGGCCAGGAGTTCGAGGTCAGTCTGAGCAACATAGTGAGACTCTATCTTTACCAAACAAACAAACAAACAAACAAATTAGCTGGGTGTGGTGGCACACACCTATAGTCCCAGCTACTCGAGAGGCTATGGTGGGAGGATGGGTTAAGCCCAGGAGGTCTAGGCTGCAGTGAGCCATGGTCGCACCACTGAACTCCAGCCTGAGCAACAGAGCAAGACCCTGTCTCTAAATAAATAAATAATTAAACAAATAAATAAGAAAAAACACTTAACTGAAAGTTTGGAGATTCTGACTATCTTGCTTGCAGAATGACTTTGGCCTAGTCATTTAACCTCTCTGAACCTTGGTTTCCTCCCTATAAATGGAGTATTCACCTCTCTCTACTCCACCACCTCTCTCCTTACCCGGACTCATTATTACCCACCTTATCTGCATTGTAGGGGAGCTTATGAGGATGACGGGCTAAATTTATGGAAGTGTTTTAAAGAAACAAAGCATGGAAGGACTATGAATAATGTCATCAGTCACAGAGCAGCTAAAGGGCCAGACCTGCAGAGGTCCGTGGTCCAGCTTCCACCCAGAGGAGGCATCCTCTTACTAAGCTTTATTGGTTACAAAGACTAGAGGCTCACAAACTCAGCTTGAGAAAAAAAGGGGAGTTTGTTTATGAGACTGCACCTGGACTGGGTGGGAGCGCAGTTATAGAAATCAGGGTGGCTAGCAGGACTGACTTTTCTTTCCGTCTGTCTCATGGGGTCAGTCTCTCTGTGTTTTCCTCTCATGACATCTCTTTTTCTTTGTTCCATTATGCATTTTTTTTTCTGCTCTGTGGTTTTTCTCACTGATAGCAGCTGTTTATTCCGTTTCAACTTCCTCATAGCTTGAACCACTTAGAGTGTGTTCCCTCTAGCTTGTGGCATCTTTTCATCTTCAGCTCCCACTGCTCACTGCCGTATTTTTTTTTTTTTAATTTCTTTGAATAGATTCTCAAGAGAGGCAATTTGATTGTATCAGCTCCTCTTTGCCTGCCAGAACACACTGTAGCCCTGTCCCAGCAAGGCTCCAATGCTCTCTGCATCAGAGGTCCTTTTCTGATCCCTTAGCAGGTGCTGTGTGCAGGGCAGTTTCCACGAGAAAGGAACCAGGCTTGCCTGAATTTCGAAGGTTTGCCTTTAACATAAGAGCAAGATCTCCCACTTTGTAACCCCCCTCTACGTGCCCAGATTAACCCCTCAAGAGCTACCCAGAGAAGCCTAAGATGGCACCTGGCAGTTCCCTAGATATTTGAAGTCACCTATGCTGGTCCTCTCTGAGTGTTCTGTTTGTTAAGCTAAATGTTCGTGGTACCTCCACCTTTCCCTGCTCAGTTCCCCGTGTTGCTATTTGTTATCCCCTTCCTTTGGAGTCACTGTTTTTTGGTGCTCCTTCTGAAGTGTGGTGCCCTGGCTGGGCGTGTTAGCTCACATCTGTAATCCCAGCTACTTTGGGAGGCTGAGATGGGAGGATCGCTTGAGGCCATGGGTTTGAGACCAGCCTGGGCAACATAGTGAGACCCCGTCTCAACAAAAAAATAAATAAAATTAGCCAGGTGTGGTGGCATGTGCCTATAGTCCCAGCTACTCGGGAGGCTGGGGTGGAAGGATCACTTGAGCCTGGGAGGTCAAGACTGCAGTGAGCCAAGATCGTGCCATTGTACTCCAGCCTGGGCAATAGAGTGATACCATCTCCATAAAATAAATAGATAAACTGTGGTGCCCTGACTTGACTATAATGTGTTAGATGTGGTCTGACCGGTGCTGTCCTGGACAGTCACTTCTGTGCTCTGTTTTGTTTTGTTTGAGATGGAGTCTCACTCTGTTGCTCAGGCTGGAGTGCAGTGGTGCAATCTCAGCTCACTGCGATCTCAACCTCCTGGCTTCAAGTGCTTCTCCGGCAATTCTCCTGCCTCAGCCTCCCAAGTAGCTGGGACTACAGGCATGCACCACCACACCCAGCTACTTTCTGTATTTTTAGCAGAGGCAGAGTTTTGCCATGTTGGCCAGACTGGTTTTGAACTCCTGACCTCCAGTGATCCACCTGCCTCGGCCTCCCAAAGTGCTGGGATTACAGGTGTGAGCCATCGCGCCTGGCCGCCTCTGTGCTCTGGACACTAGGCTTTTAGTTGGATGACCTGAGTGCATTCACATTCCTCACAAGTGCACAACAAACTTAGCCTGGATTGAGTTTGCATTGAAAACACATCTGTCTTACGCATTTATTGACTTTTTGGAAGTAAATTTTCATTTTTCTATTTCTGCCTGTTCGTTTCATCTTGCACATCATGAGCCTTAATTCCATTCTGTGTTTGGAGACCTTAGGGTCAATAAGAGATTTAGGGCATCATTCTTATCACCTGGCAAGTAGGGAATGGACCCATGTCTCAAGACTTTGATGGTGCCTGACTGCCTGGTCCTCAGCCCTCTTTCCCTGTCTCTTCATAGGCACCATGTCATTATAAAAGCTTAAGATGAAAGATGATAGGAAGCCCACCATGGCACGATTGTGCTCCCTTTAAAAGCAATACCCGTTGAGCTAAGATACTCACTGTTAGAGACCAGCAGACATGGAAATGGGGTAGGAGGCACTTAGACTGAAGGAAGATTGTTGAGGACTTACTTTATGCCAGGCCTTCTGCTCCTACTTTATTGTGGTAATTCTAGAGATAGCCCTTTCCAGAAGATACCTTTATTTTTGACTCCATTTTACAGGGGAGGATACCGAAGCATAGGAAATTAAATAATTTCTTCAAGCTTATCTGGTTATCAAGTGGCAAAGCCAATATGTAACCTAAACTGGCCAGTTCCAAGGCCCATGCCCTTAGTCACTTCACTATGCCGGCGGTGACTCTGAGTGATAAGTTCCATGGCCACAGTAGGCACTCAGTCTTTAGACTGTCCACACGGAGGACAGTCGCCTAACTTTGACAGGAGTGGAAGAACAGCTAGGAAAGGAAGCTTCCTTGACAACACAATGCTTGCCTTTAATCTTAGCAGAGGGTTCACAGGCAGGAAAGGGCGAACGTCTTCTGGACAGAAGGCACAAATGCTTGAGTGGGCCTGGTCAGGATTGGGAAACTGTGCTTAGTGTATCTGGAGCTCAGGAGAGTGAATTGTTGAAAGACAAAGATAAAGAAGTGGGCAGAAGCCAGACGAAGATGCCCACTTCGGATTTGCTGAAGTGAGTTTGAATGTTATTCCACAGGCCGTCAGGAGCCCCTGGTGGGTTTTAAGCAGGTGAATGTCGTGATTAGACTTGTGCTCGCAGTCTGGTGCGTTGTGGAGGATGGGGCAAGGTGAGAGGCAGGGAGCTTTTAGGTAGGAGGTTCTTGCACTAATCTGGGTGATAAGAGATAAGGCAGTCTGAAAAAGTCGGGCGCAGTGGCTCATGTCTATAATCCCAGCATTTTAGGAGGCTGAGGCAGGAGGATTGCTTGAGCCTAGGAGATTGAAGCTGCAGTAAACTGTGATTGTGCCACTGTACTCCACCCTGGGTAACACAGTGAAACCCTGTCTCAAAAGAAAAGAAAAAGGCCAAGCGTCTGGGCTTGGGCTAATTAGCTTTACAAAGAGAGAAAAGCTTTTAGTAGCCACATAGTACATTGTCACATGGGAAACTAAAATAGGCTATAAGTGGCTCAGCTGAACCTCTCACTCTGAAAAAAATCCTTCTGAGAGCACTAGTTTGGCTGCTCTGGGGATATGATCTTCTATGAAGACTGGTGCTTCCTTCGTATTAACTCCATGCAGCTCCTGTCTGCACCTACTTTCCTCTCCCACTCTCCTGGAAGACTATTTCACACCTTCTTTCTCCTCAAACCTCTCACACCTCTTCCCTTATCCTGTCTCTCAGTTAACTTTGCCTCCCACTTCACCGAGAAAATGGAAGCACTCAGCACTTCCTCAGACTCCCAACACCACCTCTCCCCTCCTTCCTGTGTATAATCAGCTTTCCCTTCGGTTTCTAGAGTTCCCACCTCAGTTGCCTAATGAAGGCCAACCCCCCAACACGAGATTCCATCCTCTTCTGTCTGCTCAACATGATTGCGCCAGTGATTCTTCCCTCTTTATTTTATTTATTTATTTATTTATCTGGGACAGAGTTTCACTCTGTCGCCCAGGCTGGAAGGCAGTAGCCGCCATCTCAGCACACTGCAACCTCTGTTCCCAGGTTCAAGCGATTATCCTGCCTCAACCTCCCGAGTAGCTAGGATTACAGTCACCTGCCACCATGCCCAGCTAGTTTTTGCATTTTTAGTAGAGATGGAGTTTTGCCATGTTGGCCAGCCTGGACTCAAACTACTGACCTCAAGTCATCCACCCACCTCGGCCACCCAAAGTGCTGGGATTATAGGCGTGAGCCACCATGCCCAGCCCCTCTTTACTTTAGATCATCAGTTTTTCCCTGTCTCGTGGTTCATTTCATGCTGAAGTTTCTCACAGAAAAAAATAATTTTCTCTTGACCTCAATATCCCCTGCACTTGCCACCCATCTCCCTGTTCCCCATCACAGCAAAACTCAAAAGAACGTCTGCCTTTGCTTTTTCTAATTCCACTCTTCCCATTCCCTCTTAACCCACTCCAGGCTTGCATCACAGTGCTCCATCAAAACCGCTATTGTCAGGGTCCCCAATGACCTTCACAACGCTAGCTCCAATAGTTCTCATTCCCCATCTTCTGGAACTCTCTGCAGCTTCTGATGCAGTTGATGGCCCCCTCCTCTGGGAAAACTCCATCTTCACTTTGGAGATCCACACTGTGGACTTTCTCCTATCTCCATGTTTGGGTATTTTCCATCAGCTGTGCTGCTTGCAGGGCCCGGTGCCTGGACCTCTTCTCATGGCTTTCCATGCCACCTCCATGCTGGGTACTCCCTCTGCCACTGCTCCCCATCTCTACTTAGTCATCTAATAGAAGTAACAAAAAAAACCAATTTCAACTGCACTCTTTCCCTTCTTCATTAATAGTAGCTCCATCCTTCTACTCAGGTCTAAGTCTTCACCACCCCACAGCTACCATCCTGTCCAAATCATCTCTCATCCAAATTAGTGCAGTGGTTTCCTAACTGGTCTCCTCACTGCCACCCTTGCCAGTCCCTCCCCCTCACAGTCTTTTTTTTATTTGTATAAATGTAGGGGGTACAAGTGCAATTTTCTTACATGGCTATATTGCACGTGGTGAAGTCTGGGCTTTTAGTGTACCCATCACCCGAATAGTGAATATTGTACCCAGTAGGTAATTTTTCGGCCCTCGCCCCCTCCTACCTGCCCACCTTTTGGAGTCTCCAGTGTCTTATTTTTCTGCTCTGTATGTCCGTGTGTACTCATCGTTTAGCTCCCACTTATAAGTGACAACATTCGGTATTTGACTTTCTGTTTCTGAGTTATTTCACCTGGGATAATGGCCTGCGTTTCTGCAAAATGTGATTTCATTCTTTTTTTTTATAACTGAGTCGTATCCCATGGTATATCGGCACACCAGATTTTCTTTATCAGATTTTCTGTTGATGGGCACTTAGGGTGATTCCATATCTTTGCTGCTGTGACTAGTGCTGTGATAAACATACACGTGCAGGTGTCTTTTTGGTGTAATGATTTCTTTCCCTTTGGGTAGATAGCCAGTAGTGGGATTGCTGGATCAAATGGTAGTTCTATTTTTAGTTCTCTGAGGAATCTCCATACCGTTTTCCATGGACGTTGTACTAATTTACATTCCTACCAACAGTGCATAAGCGTTCCCTTTTCTCCACATCCTCACCAACATTTATTGTTTCTGGACTTTTTAATAATGGCCATTCTGACTGGTGTAGTATCTCATTGTGGTTTTAATTTGCATTTCTCTGATGATTAGTGATGTTGAACTTTTTTTTTATATGTTTGTGGGAAACTTGTATGTCTTCTTTTGAAAAAAATGTCTATTCATGTCCTTTGTTCACTTTTTTCTTTTTTTGAGTCCAGTTTCTGCAGAACACCTACTTTTTAATGGGATTATGTGTTTTTTTTTTTTTTCTTGTTGAGTTATTTGAGTTCCTTGTAGATTTTTTTTTGGGACGAAGTCTTGCTCTGCCACCCAGGCTGGAGTGCAGTGGTGTGATCTTGGCTTACTGTGACCTCTGCTCCCCAGGTTCAAGTGACTCTCCTCCCTCAACCTGCTGAGTAGCTGGGATTACAGGTGCCCACCACCATGCCTGGCTAATTTTTTTGTATTTTTAATAGAGACAGAGTTTCCCCATGTTGGCCAGACTGGTCTTGAACTCCTGACCTCAAGTGATCCACCAGCCTTGGCCTCCCAAAGTGCTGGGGTTACAGGCGTGAGCCATCGTACCCAGCTTTTCCTTATAGATTTTGGATATTAGCCCTTTGTTGGATATATAGTTCGGAAATATTTTCTTCCATTCTGTAGGTTGTCTGTTTACTCTGTTGATTGTTTCTTTTGTGGTACAGAAGCTTTTTAGTTTAATTAAGTCTCATTTGTCTGTTTTTGGTTTTGTTGCATTTGCTTTTAAGGACAAATTCTTTACCTGAGCCAATGTCCAGAAGAATTTTTCTTCTAGGATTTTTATAGTTTCAAGTCTTATGTTTAAGTCTTTAATCCATCTTGAGTTAATTTTTATATATGCTGAAAGATATGGGTCCCATTTCATTCTTCTTCATATGGCGATCCAATTTTTCTAGCACCATTTGTTAAATAGGGTATCTTTTCCCCATGTATATATTTTTGTTGACTTTGACAAAGATCAGTTGGTTGTAGGTATGGGGCGTTTATTTCTGGGTTCTCTATTCTGTTTCATTTATCTATTTTTCTGTGTTTATACAAGTACCATGCTGTTTTGGTTACTATAACCTTGTAGTATAATTTGAAGTTGGGTCATGTGATGCTTCCAGCTTTGTTCTTTTTGCTTAGGATTGCTTTGACAGGCTCTTTTTTGGTTCCATATGAATTTGAGGACTTTTTTCCTAATTCTGTAAAAAATGACATTGGTAGTTTAATAGGAATTGCGCTGAATCTGTAAATTGCTTTGAGCATTATGGTCATTTTTAACAACATTGATTCTTCCATTCCATGAGTGTAGGATGTTTTTTCCATTTATTTGTGTCATCTACAATTTCTTTAATCAGTATTTTGTAGCTCTCTTTGTAGAGATCTTTCACCTCCTTGGTTAAAGGTATTCCTAGGTTTTTGTGTGTGTGTGTGTGTTTGTTTTTTGTGGCCATTACAAATGGGATTGAATTCATGATTGGGTTCTCAGCTTGATTGTTACTGGTGTATAGAAATGCTACTGATATTTTTGTTTGTTTCCTCGTTAGTTTTTTATAGAGACAGTGTCTCACTTTATTGCCTGTGCTGGTCTCAAACTCCTGGGCTCAGGCGATCCTCCTGCTTCAGCCTCCCAAAGTGCTGGTGTTAACAGGCATGAGCCAGTGCACCCAGAAAAATCACCACCACTGATTTTTATACACCAGCTTGGTATCCTGAAACTTTACTGAAGAGTCATTTTATTTATTTATTTATTTATTATTTTGGCTTCCTCAATCATGGTATTATTATTTATTTATTTCTCTTTGAAAAAGACGGAATGCATAACGAATTTGCATGTTATCCTTGTGCAAGGGCCGTGCTCATCTCTGTGTTATTCCAGTTTTAGTATATGTGCTGCTAGAGCGAGCACTAAAGAGTCTTTTCTTCATAGAGCAGCCAGAGTGATCCTTTTAGGAATTTAGTGAGATCTTCTCACTCCTCTGCTTTGAATTCTCCAGTGGCTCCCAGTCTCCTTAAAAGCCAAAGCCAGACTCGATTATCCTGCCAGGTATATGTCATGTGGCCCTCCAGTCCCTCCTGGCCTCCTCGCCTGCTGGTCTTCCCTTGGCTCACTTCACTCTCACCACATGAACCTGGAACGCACTAGGCACGCTGCTGCCTCAGGACCTTTGTACTGCTGCTCCCTTTGTCTAGAACATTCCTCTCAGATAGTCTCATGGCCCACTCCCACTTCCTTCAAGCCTTGCCTCAAATCTCACCTTCTCAGTGAGGCCCACCCTGACCACCCTTTTTAAAATATTGGGCCAGCCGGACACTGTGGCTCAAACCTGTAATCCCGACACTTTGGGAGACCAAGGCAGGAGGATCACAAGGTCAAGAGATCGAGACCATCCTGGCCAACATGGTGAAACCTCGTCTCTACTAAAAATACAAAAATTAGCGGGGCGTGGTGGCACATGCCTGTAGTCCCAGCTACTTGGGCTGGGGAGGCTGAGGCAGGAGAATCACTTGAACCTGGGAGGCGGAGGTTGCGGTGAACCGAGATTGAGCCACTGCACTCCAGCCTGGTGACAGAGCAAGACTCTGTCTCAAAGAAAAAAAAAAACATTGGGCCCTTCCTTCCTCCCTTCACCCCAACCCCCAGCTACCACCAGCGCTTCTCTTAGCGGGCTCTATTTTTTTTCCATGGCACCCCTCCCCTTTTCACATCCTACATAATTTACTATGTTTGTTGTTTGTCTCTGTCTGCTAGATGATGAGCTCTGTGAGGACAGCAGTTTCCATCTGTTTTGTTTGTGGATATATTTTTAGCTCAAAGAACAGAGTGTGGCACATAATGGATGTGCTTATTGTTTTTTGAATTAATGACTATGTAGCGTTTATATGTTAGGACCTATGACATGCCAGGTTCCTGGCAGGGTGCTGGGAATCCAAAAATGCATGAGAGTGATCCCTGCCTTCTGTCCCAGAGTCTGTTTTGAGGAAGGCCACCATTCACCTGCTCAGCTTGCCCTGCTCCCTCAGCCTGAGGGCTTGGACCCTTTGTGCCTGTTCTTGCTGTGTAGTTACCCCTATCGGCTGTGAGCTCGGAGCCCCCTCTTGAGTCATTCCTGGGGTTACGCTGCTCCATGATGTTGCTGTCCTCTTGCTCCTGCCCTTCACTGAAGTGGTCCTGGATTTGCACCCACAGGCTGAGCTGTCAGACACTGCTTTTTGCGTAGTAACTTCCTTGAGCCTGGAACTAGACTTTTCATTTTCTCTGCCTTTTTTTTTTTTTTTCGAGACGTGGTCTTGCTGTTGCCCAGGTTGGAGTGCAGGGGCGTTATCACAGCTCACTGCCGCCTCCAACTCCTTGCCTCAAGCAATCCTCCCATCTTGGCCTCCTGAGTAGGTAGGACTTCAAGCACACACCACCATACCTAGCTAATTTCTTTATTTTTTTGTAGAGTTGAGGTCTTGTTATGTTGTCCAGGCTGGTCTAGGAGTTCCTAGCCTCAAGTGATCCTCCTGCCTCAGCCTCCCAAAGCACTATGGTTATAGGCATAAGCCACCATGCCCATTCATCTCTGACCTGGATTTGAATTCTGTCTCTACCACTTAACAGCTGTAATGACCTTGGACAACTCAGGTAGCTTCCCTGAGCCTCAGTTTCCTGAATTATATGATAAGACTAGTAGTAATCATTAGTTCATAGGGATATGGTGAAAATTAAATGAAACTATGAATGTAAAGCATTTAGTACAATCCCTAGAATGAATTCTCCATCAATAAATGTTACCCTCTGTTATTGTTATTGAATTGTTATGGATTATGTAAGTGATTTATAAAGGCACTGAATAAATCATAGTTATCCTTACCACCACCACTACACAACCCCACCAAAATCAGTCCTTTTGGTATCCCAGGGCTCCTCTCTCTAGGATGACCCCCTCAATGCATGTTAGCTACTCTTTGACCAAACCTCACAATGATTTGCCTAGTGTTCCTGTTTTTTTCCTATTCAGACCTGAAAGAAGACTATGATCAATGGAACAACCTTATTGAAGGCATTGGACCGTCGCTCACCCCAGGGGCCCCCCACCATCTGTCCAGCTTGTAGGCACAACTGGCCGTTTGTAAAGTCACTTCAGCCAAGTTTTCATTTGGGAGCTACCCAAGGGCACCCATGAGCGCCTATCAGAAAGTGATCAACGTGACCCCTTTTCACAGATTGAAAGGTGTAATCACACTGCTGCTTGGATAACTGGGTACTTTGATCTTAAAATCACTTTGGGACTGGGATCACTTGCTGATTGACAAACAGACTTTCTGGGGCCTTGATGGAGTGGGGAACAAGTGGTAGAGTGGGACTGGGGGAGACCCAGGCCCCGGGCTGAGCACTGTGAGGCCTGGATGAGAAGACTCAGCCCAGCGAGCTCATTCCCTCACCTCCGGTCAGTGCTGCTGCTTCAGTAGAAGAGATGAAGCCAAAGGATAGAGTGAAAATCCCTACCTTCAGAGACTCTAGCCCAGCCCAACACCATCTCTTCCTACCTCGTACCCCTCTCCCTCCCCAGGGTCACTTGTTGAAGAAATTTATGTAAATTTCTAGGGTATGAGCCGTGATCACATTTTCTGTTGATTTCCAAGTCTTCTCATTGTATGGAACATAGTGCTACTTATACTTACAGTAGTAAGTTATACTTGTGAGCCCACAGAGAGGCAGACAGCATGGCTCTCACAACACAGGGAGAAAAACTGAGGTACAAAGAGGTACCTCAGAAGCTCTGGATTCTTTGGGGGTTTTGCTAAAAGTGTATCTTGATAGGAAACAACACAAGCATGTGGAGATGGTGAAGATGACTCGACAACAGTGTTAAATGGCCATTTGCACAGTCCTTTGCCACAACAGAGAAGTAGTTTGGTCAGTTAAAACTTAGCTGCAGCCTGGGCAGTACAGCCAGACCCCATCTTAAAAAAAAAGAAGGCTGGGCGCGGTGGCTCATACCTATAATCCCAGTGCTTTGGGAGGCCAAGGTGGGCAGATCACTTAAGGCCAGTAGTTCGAGACCACCTGGCCAGCATGGCAAAACCCCATCTCTATTAAAAATAAGAAAAATTAGCCTGGTGTGGTGGCAGGCGCCTGTAATCCCAGCTACTCTGGAGGCTGAGGCAGGAGAATCACTTGAACCCAGGAAGCGGAGGTTGTAGTGAGTCAAGATCGTGCCATTGCACTCCAGCCTGGGCGACAGAGCAAGACTCTGTCTTAAAAAAGAAAGAATGAAAGAAAGAGAGGGAGAGGGAGGGAGGGAGGGAGGGAAAGAGAGAGAAAGAGAAAAAGAAAGAAAAGAAAAGGAAAGAAAAAAAGAAAGAGAAACATTTTAAATAAATAAAATTTAAAAACCCAGAAGGAAACTCCCAGAGAGGCCTAGGAGTACCTTGGTCATTTTTCTTGCCTCAAATATTATAAACCTCCAACTCGCTCAGAATCCAACTGCTTTTATTGTCTGTTTTCTGGCTCTGAGGACCTCGCCCCAAATTTAAGTCAGATACAGACTGAATTTCCATTCTGTTCCATTTATAATGTGAATGATATTAATACTCTTGTTTGCTTAATGTTATGTTGGAATTTTCTGTTTAATGTGCAGTAGAGCAAGATGGAGAGCCATCTGGAATTGACTTCCTTCTGTCTTTCTTCTGTGTTCGCTTACTACTTGGACCCATGTGGGAAAAAAACTTTAAAAGGAAGGAAGTCTTCTTAGGGATCCAGTTCAAAGCTATTTGGGGGCATCAGACTGAAACTCCCCTCTACACTACTCAAGACTTCGTGCCTCAGTCCAAGTAGGCAAGAGCAAAAGGGAAATGCATCTCTACACAATGGCCCATGGTCAGGGCCACCAGAGCAAACTGGGCCTAGGTCTCCACCTGTCAATGGCTGGCCATTTTAAGAGGTGAAACAGCAGATCGTTGAGGCTATGGGGGAGGATCTGTGAATTCCCATGAGACATGGCGTAAGCAGGGTGTCATTAAAGCCCTGGGCTCTAGAGTTACAGAGCCTGGTTTTGAGTCCTGGCTCCACCACTGCCAACTGGGTAAATTTGAGCAAATGGTATTCTCTTTCTTATCTCAGCTCCTGTGTTTCTAAAATGAGGATCTGCATTATGAATAGTTAGGGGGATTAAGTGAGAGGATGTATAACCCATGGGTTCCTTGAAAGTATATTTCCTACCTTCCAAACATGAGATTTTTTTCTAGTTATAATTTTTCTTTTCTAGCTTGATTGCTTTGTGGTCAGAGAAAATGACCCATATGGTTTCCATCCTTCAAAATTTATTGAAACTTGGTAGTTGGCCTAGTGTGAGATCAATGTTGTAAATGTGCCATGTATGCTTAAAAAGACCATATATTCTGAAGAATTTGTTGGCTTGCTCTTTTACTCAAGAACACATCATAGATTTCTGTCTTTTTTTTTTTTGAGACACAGTCTCACTCTGTCACCCAGGCTGGAGTGCAGTGGCATGATCTCAGCTTACTGCAACCTTCGCCTCCCAGGTTCAAGCAATTCTCCTGTCTCCGCCTTCTGAGTAGCTGGGACTACAAGTGCATGCCACCACGCCCAGCTAATTTTTGTATTTTTTTAGTAGAGATGGGGTTTCTTTTTTTTTTTTTTTTTTTGAGACGGAGTTTTTGCTCTGTAGCCCGGGCTGGAGTGCAGTGGCCGGATCTCAGCTCACTGCAAGCTCCGCCTCCCGGGTTCCCGCCATTCTCCTGCCTCAGCCTCCGGAGTAGCTGGGACTACAGGCGCCCGCCACCTCGCCCGGCTAGTTTTTTGTATTTTTAGTAGAGACGGGGTTTCACCGTGTTCGCCAGGATGGTCTCGATCTCCTGACCTCGTGATCCACCCGTCTCGGCCTCCCAAAGTGCTGGGATTACAGGCTTGAGCCACAGCGCCCGGCCTGAGATGGGGTTTCATCATATTGGTCAGGCTGGTCGCAATCCCCTGACCTCAGATGATCCACCTGCCTCGGCCTCCCAAAGTGCTGGGATTACAGACATGAGTCACCACGCCCAGCCCATAGATTTCCTTCTCTAAGAGCATAGACACATATATAATGGGGTCTTTGATCTACCACATGGGCACCAGAGCCCCTCAGCACTTGCAGAACCAACTGTAGGCCAATCCTGAGCATACGCCACCCTTGTGCTGGTTCCACAAATGCTGAGAGGCCGGTTCTGGCAGTAGCACGTGAGACCCAGCTTCTACCTTAGCTCCATAAATAACACAAGTAACTTTTACAAAACCGTGAACAAGAGACCTGGAGCCTCCCTAGTGAAGGGAGTGTTTCAGAAACTAGATCCCTTTCTTTCATTCAATTCATGTTCTGGTAATCACTCATTTATCCAGCAAACACTGGAGTATGTGAATTTTCCATATAATTGAAAATTATCCTAGAGGCAGCAAAATATAATATTGATTATTTTGAATGGTAGTTCTACCAAAAAGATAACACACACACTTTTTAATCAAAGTGAGCTGACCTCATTCAACCTTTTAGGATGTTCCAATCAGGATAGACTAGGTTGTTTGGTGGTAACAGGCAACTCCAAAAACAACAAAAGTTTATTTCTTGCCCATGCCACTCGTGCTCTTTGATTGGCTGCAGGCTCCGCTGTGCATCATTTTTATCCTCACTCTAGGATCCAGGCTGGTAGAGCTGCCATTATCAGGAAGTGTTGCTGTTCACCATGGTGGAGCAGGAAGAAAGCCGGATGAATCACCTGCTAGCTTTGAGAGCTTCTGCCCAGGAGTGACTCTCGTTATTTCTGTTCATGTGTCATAAGCCAAAGCACGTCCTGTGGCCATTCCTAACATCCCATGCCATCCCAAGAGAGCCAAAATATTTGTGACCAGGTCTCATGTCAGAGAAGTGGTGCCCTCTGATGTAGGAAGGTGCGGAAAGCTGTTTGACCTGCATGGGGTTGCACCCTGTGCTGCATTGCTGTTCAGAGTTGGTCTTGTGTCACTTGTGGTCAGGCTGCAACCGTCGCTCTTCAGTGCACCAGCCCCTAGCAGCCCTCCCTGGCCACTTCAAGTTTATGACTCTCGATGTGCAAGGGACTGATAAATCAGCCACATTATTTAAAACTGTGTCTAAGGGGAAACAAGGCAGTCAGTGAGTGAGGGTTTTAGGGACTCTCTTGCAGCTAAGGTATGTCACCTTTAGTGCATGGGCTTCTTAGTCCTCTGACTGCTCCAGAAGGGGTATCACGAGGCCTTTGGTCCCTCGTTCTGGTTTTTGGTTAGCTTCCAGGGGACTGAAGGACACTTGATAACTGGCCTTTAGATAAGCAAGGAAATCCTGGTGGTAACTGACATGTGCTGATAAATTGCATCCTAGTGAATCTTTTCCAGAAAGAGAATGTCTTGGGTTTCTTTGGCATCTTCTCGTTCCCTATCCCACTGCAGGACTCTGTGCCTATGGAGGCCTCCTAGTGATATAATGTGAAGTTTCTGTGCATGGGATAGTAAGCCAGTTAGGAAGGAAGGTAAGTAGTAGCCCTTCCACTTCTGGACTTCTCAGACTAAGGCTGGTTGGATTCTTGCTGTGTTCCTAACACAATCCCCGAGCCCCTTTCCACTATGCATGCTGACACAGCTCATCCTCTTGTCCTTCCTCAAAAATTCTGTTGGGCTCTTGAAATGTGAAATGATGGATTCCAACTCCCTGTCTTGACCTTGTGGGGACCTTCATCTACCCCCCTTTTTCCCGGAGCACCACTTATCCCTAGGCCCACAAAGTGACAGGGACAGGAGAGGCCATACTGTATGTTTGGGACTCATCCTCATTAGGAAGCTCACTTTCTATCCCATCATAGCCAGGTGCAGATGGCAGCTGTCCTTGGCCATAGCTGCAGGGCACAGTGACAATGAGGGTGCTAAGGATGATGATTGTAGCTGTGTGTCAGGACCGTGCTCTGGGCTGACATGCATCATTTCACTTCTCACTGTAACCCCACCAGCTCAGGTGGCATTGGCCTCATTTTATGTAGGAGGAAACAGAGGCTTCAAGAAGTGATTTCATCAGGCTCTCAGCAAGAATTTGGCAAAGCTGGGATGTAGGCATCAAAGTTTGAGGGGTTTTTTTTGAGACGGAGTTTTGCTCTTGTTGCCCAGGCTGGAGTACAATAGCATGATCTCGGCTCACTGCAGTCTCCATCTTCCAGGTTCAAGCGATTCTCCTGCCTCACCCTCCAGAGTTGCTGGGATTATAGGCATGCACCACCACACCCAGCTAATTTTTGTATTTTTAGTAGAGATGGGGTTTCACCATGTTGGTCAGGCTGGTCTCGAACTCCTGACCTCAGGGGATCCACCCACCTCGGCCTCCCAAAGTGCTGGGATTACAGGCACGAGCCACTGCGCCCAGCCAAGGGTTTTTGTTTTGTTTTGTTTTCTTGAGATGGTCTCCTGTCACCCAGGCTGGAGTGCAGTGGCGTGATCACAGCTCACTGCAGCCTCGACCTCCCAACCTCGATCCATCTGCGTTCCTCAGCCTCCTGAGTAGCTGGGACCACAGTCGCACACCACCATGCCCGACTAATAAAATCTGAGCTCTTAATTACTGTACTATCAACCCTAATATACATACTTGGCTTTGCAGTTTCTCCCATTTCTTCAAAGTCTCAGGTATAGGGAATGTATTAATCTCATGACCAATTAACTAAAAAATATCAAGATCTTCAGCAACTTCTACATGACCTGTGTTGAGTTTCAGTGATATCCTCAGCGATATTGAGAAATGGGTTGGGGGAGAAAAACGGCTCCACCAGAAACTCTGGGTCAGGTACTTGGTGGATGGCGTGGAGGAGGTTGTTTGTTCTTTGTTTTTGAGACAGTCTCACTCTGTTGCCCAGGCTGGAGTGCAGTGGCATGATCACTGTTCACTGTACCCTCAACCTCCCAGCCTTAAGCAGTCCTCCCACCTCGGCCTTCCAAGTAGCTGGGACTACAGGTGCATACCACCACACTCGGCTAATTTTTTGTTTATTTTTTGTAAAGACGGTGGTCTGTCTGTGTTGCCAGGGCTGATCTCAAACTCCTGGGCTCCAATGATCCTCCTGCCTCGGCCTCCCAAAAGACTGGGGTTACAGGTGTGAGCAGTTCAGGGACTAAGAACACAGTCTTTGAAATCAGACAGCTCCAACACTATTAGCCCTGTGGCTTTATGCTAACCCATTCGCTTCTATGGCCTTTAATGTTCTTATTTGTAAAATGGGGATTCTAATAGTATTTAACTCATAAGGTGGTTGTGATAATTAAATGAAATAATGCAGGTAAAGCACTTAGCATGGTGGCTAGATTAAGGACTTAATAAACATTAGCTATTACCAGTCTTGTTTCATTTGGGCCTCCTTACATAGCTGTAAGGTTAGGTTCAGTGGGCCCTTGCACTCAATGGCCCCAGTGGTCTTGGTCTAAGTTCTTTTTTTTTCTCTTTTTCTTCCTTCCTTCCTTTATTTCTCTCTCTCTTTCTTTCCTTCCTTCCTTCCTTCCTTCCTTCCTTCCTTCCTTCCTTCCTCCCTCCTTCCTTCCCTCCTTCCTTCCTTTCTCTCTCTTTCTCTTTCTCTCCTTTCTTTCTCTTTCTCCCTCTCCTCCCCTCCCCTCCCCTTCCCTTCCTTCTTGTCTGAGTCTTGCTCTGTTACCCAGGCAGGAGTGCAGTAGTGGGTTCATAGCTCACTGAAGCCTTGAATTCCCAGTCTCAAGCTATCCTCCTTCCCAGTCTCAAGCTATCCTCCTGCCTCGGTCTCCCAAGTAACTGGGATTACAGGCATGCACCACCATGCTTGGCTAATTTCAAAAAATTTTTTTTGTAAAAATAGGGTCTCCCTATGTTGCCCAAGCTGGTCTCGAACCCTTGGGATAAGTGATCCTCCCACCGCAGCCTCCCAAAGTGCTCGGATTATAGGCGTGAGTCACCATGCCTGACCATTGGTCTAAATTTTTATTCCAGCTTCTACAGTCTCACAGTTACCTTCCTCGAGTGGACCCTCCTAACTGCCAGCCACCTATTACCATTGTGTCCTCATGTCAGGGTGGAGCTAGGTGGAGAGATAGTTTCCCATTCTCTTTGCTCTGCTATCCCTGCTCCTCACATGAAAAATCAAAATCCCCACCTTCTTTCTAGCCTTGCTTGCTTTTCCACCTGGAAGAGTCCACGCTCTTAGGTTCTGGTTTGGGTTTTAATTTCACACCAGATCATCCAAACACATACATCTATGCACCAGCTGCAAACTGAAGATCCTAAAATGTCAAAAGAAAGAAACAGATCTGTGGAGAGGTTGGCCAAAGGGAGGAGCTGGGGACAGGGGCTTTGTAGCAGAGGCTAGTTGTGTTAATTTTTGTCTGCTGCCTTTGACACCAGGTGAGGGTCAGACTGCCTGGTGACCTCCTCAGGGGAAACCCCCAGGCCTGCAGATGGTCGGTGAATTGGCTCTGCACAACTCCCTTCCTCATGGTTTCCTGGCAAGTCCTCCTGTTTCTTCACTCTTGGTGGTTCTCCCACTCAGCCCATCCTTTCCATCTTGCTTGAGCCTGCTGTCCTGCCAGCTCACCCCTGGGCTCGTTTCACAGTCTTCTGGACTGTAATCTTTCTTTCCCCACCGCATTCTGCTGCCAGATCTGCCTGAAATGCCGCTTTTGCATGAAAATACCAGCCTGGCAAGATGGTCTAATGGTAAGAGGACGAGACTGGTTGTCTGGAGCCCTGGGTTCTTGCCTCTATCACCTGCTTGCTCTGTGACATGTACGTGTGCATGTGCGTGTGTGTGTGTGTGTGGTTTTCCTCTCGACTTTAGCTTTAGTTTCCTTATCTGTAAATTGGGACATGGGTTGGTGGTTGTTGAATTGGCCAATCTCTAAGGCCCCTTCAGTTCTGGCATTCAGCATCTCTGTCATTGAGTTGTCACGGATTTCCAGGACTCCCCTTTCCTTGTTTTTGTTTTTGTTTTGAGGAGTCTTCCGCTGTCACACAGGCTGGAGTGCAACAGTGTGATCTCAGCTCACTGCAACCTCTGCCTTCCGTGTTCAAGCAGTGCTCCTGCCTCAGCCTCCTGAGTAGCTGGGATTACGGGCATGCCCCACCACACCCAGCTAATTTTTATATTTTTAGTAGACATGGAGTTTCACCATGTTGGCCAGAATGGTCTCAAGCATCTGACCTCATTTGATCTACCCATCTTGGCCTCCCACAGTGCTGGGATTACAGGCATGAGCCACCGCGCCCAGTTTCCCCTTTCTTGTAGAATCGCACTGCACTTCTTCGTTCTTTCTGACCTTGCCTCTCCTCTCCTGTCTTCTACTTCTTTTTTTTTTTTTTGAGATGGAGTCTTGATCGCCCAGGCTGGAGTGCAGTGGCATGATCTCGGCTCACTGCAAGCTCCGCCTTCCGGGTTCATGCTATTCTCCTGCCTCAGCCTCCCGAGTAGCTGGGACTATAGGCGCCCGCCACCGCGTCCGGCTAATTTTTTTTGTATTTTTAGTAGAGACGGGGTTTCACCGTGTTTGCCAGGATGGTCTCGATCTCCTGACCTTTTGATCTGCCCTCCTTGGCCTCCCAAAGTGCTGGGATTACAGGCGTGAGCCACCGCACCCGGCCTGTCTTCTACTTCTTAATGTGCACTCTTCCCACAGTGCCCTTCATTTACCCACCCATTCCCCAAACAAAATGTCACCCAGGCTGGAGTGCAGTGGTGCGATCTCAGCTCACTGCAACCTCCACCTCTCAGGTTCAAGTGATTCTCCTGCCTCAGCCTCCCGAGTAGCTGGAATTACAGGAGCTCACCAACACACCCGGCTAATTTTTGTATTTTAGTAGAGATGGGGTTTCACCATGTTGGCCAGGCTGGTCTCAAATGCCTGACGTCAAGTGATCCACCTACCTTGGCCTCCCAAAGTGCTGGGATTATAGGCATGAGCCACCACGCCCAGCTCTCCTGAGGTTTTTCTTGCCTGCGGAGCTTCCCCACCTCCTTTCTGCACGTCCAAATCTTGCTAATGCTTTAGGCCCATTTCTAATCCCCCCTCTTCCATGAAAGCCTTCTTGATTAAATTCGACTAACATTTGATCTCTTGGCCTCCTGTTCCCCAGGAGAAATTCAGTCTGCGCCAGATTTAGTATTGCCCTTTATCACATTATTCCAGGAGCAGGGCCCATCTGTTGGACAGGAAAGAGCATCCTCCTGTTGACTGACATGGGGGACAGAGATCCCTGGCCCCGGCTCCCCATCAGCTCTCGTTCCCCAGACAGACTTGGGAACAGCTGGAGCTCACCCAGCCCTCTGACATCTCCAGCTGCCTCTGCTTCCTTTTCTTTTGGTTTTCCCAGGTCCCAGCTGTGGGGCCAGGGCAGAGCCAGCAGCGGCACAGCCAAGGCAGCTGGAGCAAACTTCTAAGTTGCACAGACAAGTAGCATTTGGGAGTTAGAAGGAGTGCAGAACTGAGCACAAATCACACCAGTGTTGAAAATGAGGGAACGCAGAGTTTGCCAGCTTATTTTTCCCATCTTGCTTTCATCTAAAAAAAGAAGCTGATCAGAAATACAGTCCTCTTCAGCCTGTTAAGCCAGATGGCCCCGAGATGCTCAGCCTGCCAAGTGTGTATATATAATTATTCATCTTCATGGAATCACACCCAGGTTTGAATCCAGACTCTGACATTTTTCTTTTGTTGTTTGATCTGGAGCCAGTGAATCTTTCTGAGCCTTTGTTTCTTTTTCTGCAAAATGGGGTCACTGGCGTCTACCTTGCCCACCTCAGAATTTTTTGGGTGGGATTAGGGATGGGCTTAATGTAAGATGTCAAAGCACTAGACACGTATACGTTGCTGTTAAGTATAAAAAGTGCCATATTTTTGTTTTGTCCTAATGTGCTACTTCTTAACGAGCACTTATTCTGGCCAGATACCCTGCATTGTATCATTTAATCCTAACAACATTCCAGTAAGAGAGTGCGTGTTAGCCTCGTTTTGTAGATCATGAAGGTGAGGTTCAGAAAGATTTCTAGCCTAGCCAAGTCACCCAGCATGTAAGTGCTAGAACCAGTATTTGAACCTAAGTGGTTTGGCTCCAAAGTCAGTGGGGATTTTGGGGTTTTTTTTTTTTTTTTTTTTTTTTTTTTTTTT
>NC_037668.1:53197082-53352431 GCF_003255815.1 Theropithecus gelada | reverse complement strand
GTTTTTTTTTTTTTTTGAGACAGAGTCTCACTCTGTCGCCCAGGCCGAATTGCAGTGGCGTGATCTCTGCTCACTGCAAACTCCACCTCCCAGGTTCAAGCAATTCTCATGCTTCAGCCTCCCAAGTAGCTGGGACTACAGGCGCACTCCACCATGCCAAGCTCATTTTTGTATTTTTAGTAGAGATGGGGTTTCACCATGTTGGCCAGGCTGGTCTCAAACTCCTGGCCTCAGGTGATCTGCCTGCCTCAGCCTCCCAAAGTGCTAGGATTACAGGTGTGAGCCACTGTGCCGGGCCCAGAGTCAGTGCTCTTAACTCCTGGTCATTACTATCTCACAATTCTTGACCTTAGGTAGGCTAAAGTAGCCCACAACTTGATATCCAGCTAAATGCACTAAGCAGTTAGGTCCAAGACCCGTTTTAATTGAAGACCAGACTGAGTTCTGACAGTAAAATGTACACCTTGAATTGTTTTTCTAGCAGTAAACATGGGCTCCATTCATTCATACACCTTGTATAAAGTGAACAATTCAGGGGACAAACCCATTAGTACTGTACCCTGTAAACTGCAGAGCCAACCAGCTGGCAGAAAAATTTTTTTAAATCTCTAGACTAAATATTGTAGATTAGTGATTCTCAGCTCTAGATGCACATCCAAATCACTTGGGAACTGTATAAAAATACAGGCCAGGCACAGTGGCTCATGCCTGTGATCCCAGCATTTTAGGAGGCCAAGGCGAGTGGATCATTCGCGGTCAGGAGTTTGAAACCAGCCTGGCCAACATGGTAAAACCCCTAAAAATACTACTAAAAATACAAAAAGTAGCCGGGTGTGGTGATGCACGCCTGTAATCCCAGCTACTCAGGAGGCTGAGGCAGTAGAATCACTTGACCCCAGGAGATAGAGGTTATAGTGAGCCAAGATCATGCCACTACACTTCAGCCTGGGTAACAGAGCAAGACTCCATCTCAAATAAATAAATAAAATAAAAATAAAGATACAGATACCCTGGTCATGACTCTAGAGATCCAGAGATGCTGATTCAGAAGGTCTGAAGGGGGGCCCAGGTGTGTACGTGTGTGTAAGTTCCAGGAATATTACTTCCTAATACACAGTGAAGTTGAGAATCCTTGCTATGATATAAGCCTACTAGTCTATTTTCTTTTCTTTTTTTTTTTTGACATGGAGTCTCGCTCTGTCACCCAGGCTGAAGTTCAATGGTGTGGTCTCAGCTCCCTGCAAACTTTGCCCCCCAGGTTCAAGCGATTCTCCTGCCTCAGGCTCCCAAGTAGCTGGGATTACAGGTGCCCACCACCACGCCTGGCTAATTTTTGTATTTTTAGTAGAGTCGGGGTTCCACCATGTTGGCCAGGCTGGTCTTGAACTGCTGACTTCGTGATCTGCCCGCCTTGGCCTCCCCAAGTGCTGGGATTACATGCGTAAGCCACTGCACCTGGCCTACTAGCCTATTTTATGAAATAAGAGTAATTGCTAGCTGAAAATACAGAATCATTAAATTTTAGAATTGGAAGAGGCCTTAAGTTATTTGGTCCATGAGAAAACCAGAGCTCAAAGAAATTCAGCAGGTAGTTGGCAGATTTGAATTAAAATCCAGATCTTCTGACTTGTAGTCTAGTGTTCTAGATACATCCATGGATGCCAGGGTTTTGTTGGATTATTAAGAAAATCCTCAGGACCCACCCTTTCACCATGACATCCATGATTTCTGGTAACTGTACCATGGAGTTTTGGGTCTTTTTTTTAAGAGATGGGATCTTATTCTGTTGCCCAGGCTGGAGTGCAGGAGCACAATCACAGCTCACCGCAGCCTCAAACTCCTGTGCTCATGTGGTCCTCCTGCCTCAGCCTTCCAAGTGGCTGGGACTACAGGTGTGTGCCACCATGCGCAGCTTTTGAAGCTTTTGTATAAGAAGCAGCCTGGGCTAGAAGGCCTATAGGAAATGACTCAGATGGCAGTTCTCATGCACGTTCCTATATTCTACAAGCACACTGATGCCTGCACTATGGCCAGCCCTGTCCTTGTGGAATTGAACCTAAGGGCAAGAAGGGCAAGTCAACAGTTAGGGCTCATGTGATGAGTGCTATAATAGGGGATGTGTATGGCTCATAAGTGGCACAGGGTGTTCAGTTCAGTTCAGCAGGGGAGAGGGCTAAGAAGGCTTCACAGAGTGTTATATACTTGAATGTGGTTTGTTTATTTACTATCTATTACTGCCTAAGAAATTATTCCAAAATGTTAACAGCTTAGAACAACAAACATCTCACATTGTCTATGGCTCAGGAATTTGGGAGTGGCATAGTTGGGTGGTTCCACCTGAAGTCTCTTGTGAGGCTGCAGTCAAGACATCAGCTGGCATCCAAAGGCTTGAGTGGGGCTGGAGGATCCATTTCCAAGATGGTGCATTCACGTGGCTGTTGGCAAAAGGCCTCAGTTCCTCACTATGTGGAGCTCTCCACAGGGCTAATGCTCAAGACTTGGCAGATAACTTCTGCCAAAGCAGAGGATCCAAGAGAGAGTTAGATGGAAGCTACAGTTTCTTTTTTTTTTTTTTTTTTGAGACGGAGTCTCACTGTGTCTCCCAGGCTGGAGTGCAGTGGCGCGATCTCGGCTCACTGCAAGCTCCGCCCCCCGGGTTCACGCCATTCTCCCGCCTCAGCCTCCCAAGTAGCTGGGACTACAGGCGCCCGCTACCGCGCCCGGCTAGTTTTTTGTATTTTTAGTAGAGACGGGGTTTCACCATGTTAGCCAGGATAGTCTCGATCTCCTGACCTTGTGATCCACCCGCCTCGGCCTCCCAAAGTGCTGGGATTACAGGCTTGAGCCACCGCGCCCGGCCGCTACAGTTTCTTTTATAACCCATCCTCATGCCGAGCGCGGTGGCCCACACCTGTAATCCCAGCACTTTGGGAGGCTGAGGCAGGTGGATCACGAGGTCAGGAATTCAAGACCAGCCAGGCCAATGTGGTGAAACCCTGTCTCTACCAAAAAATACAAAAAAAAAAACATTAGCCAGGCATGGTGGCACGTGCCTGTAGTCCCAACTACTCAGGAGGCTGAGGCAGGAGAATCACTTGAACCTGGGAGGCGGAGGTTGCAGTAAGCCAAAATCGTGCCACTGCACTTCAGCCTGGGCAACAGAGTGAGACACTGTCTTGAAAAAATAAATAAATAAATAAATAAATAAATAAATAAATAATTGTAAAAACCCATCCTCAGAAGTCATACTCCATCATCGTTTCTACAATATTACATTATTACACAAGTCAGCCCTATTCAGTGCAGTAGAGCATTATACAGGAACATGAAAACCAGGAGGTAACGATGACTAGGGCCATCTTGGAGGCTGGCTTGCCACAGTATTGAAGATGAATGGAGTTTTCCGGATGGATGACGGGGAAGAAAGGCAATCCAGGCAGAAGAAATAAGGTAAAGGCATGTAAAAGGCAAGGTGCTGCATGTTCAGGACATTGTAACTGGATTGTAGAATAAAACATATAGGAGAGCATGCTAAAGAAATCAGAGGGGGCCTTCTATGCTAAGTGCCTTTATCCTCTAGGCCAGTGGCTTTCAAATGTTGCTACACATTGTAATCTCTTGAAGAGATTTCAAAACTCCCCATGCCAAAGCTACGGCCATAGCTGGGAATAAACTCAGACATCAGCCATTTGTAAAGTTTCTCAAGTGATTCCAATCTACAGTCAAGGTTGAGAACCAGAGCTGTAGGCAATATGAAGTGACTGAAAAGCTTGAGGCAGGAGCTGTGTGGTCAGATTTCCAGTCTTCCAGTGGTGAAGAAGGGCAGCTGTGCCTTCCTTGTCTGCTTATCTAGAAAGTTCTGTATTAGGACTAGAAAGGCCCTATCATCGGTGCTTACTCAGATATCATCATCTCTGCTACCAAAAAGTCAATCATAGGGCCAGGTGCTGTGGGTGGTGCATAGGGTGGCTCACACCTGTAATCCCAGCACTTTGGGAGACCGAGACGGGCAGATCACCTGAGATCAGGAGTTTGACACCAGCCTGACCAACATGGTGAAACCCTGTCTCTACTAAAAATACAAAATTAGTGGGGCGTGGTGGTGCATGCCTATAATCCCAGCTAGTCAGGAGGCTGAGGCAGGAGAATTGCTAGAACCCAGGAGGCGAAGGTTGCGGTGAGCCGAGATCACACCATTGCACTCCAGCCTGGGCAACAAGAGCGCAACTCCATCTCAAAAAAAAAAAAAAAAAAAGTTAGGCATAAATATCTAGGCTGTAAGTTCCCAGTGTCCTAAATTGCCTATTACTTACAAATGTCCAAATCTAATGTTGACACCAACATTCTTATGTTATCACAATCACTCTGATTTTTGTTCTTGTTGTTGGTCCTTTTTTTGAGATGGGGCCTCCCTCTGTCATCCAGGCTGGAGTGCAGTGGCACTATCTCGGCTCACTCCAACCTCCACTGCCTGGGTTCAAGTGATTCTCCTGCCTCAGCCTCCCAAGTAGCTGGGATTACAGGCGCCCGCCACCACACCTGGCTAATTTTTATATTTTTGGTGGAGACGGGGTTTTGCCATGTTGGCTAGGCTGGTCTGGAACTCTTGGCCTCAAGTGATTTGCCTGTCTCAGCCTCCCAAACTGCTGGGATTACAGGCGTGAGCCACTACACCCGGCCCACGATCACTCTGGAGGTTTATTTCCCGCTTAACACTGTTACATATATGCGCTTCTCTATTTCCTTCCTTTTTTTTTTTTTTTTTGCCATACATCTGCCTTTATTATGAGCAGCAGGTGGGACACTTCCAGCAACAGTAAAAAAAAGTAATTTACAAAAGCAGGGGTTCAGTGAAGCCATCTGGTTGTTACCCTTGGGCGCTCACGCGTAGATGCCAACCCAGAGCAGCAGGAAGAGGACTCCAAAGCCCATGAAGAGTGAGGCCACCAAAGAGATGAGGAGCTCTTTTAGATATCACGAGTGTACTTGGTAGAGGTGACCTCGTAAATGAAGAACCAGGCGGTGAAGAACATGCCGATGGCCAAAAGCACCACAGTCAGATGGGGGAGGACAGCCGGGTTCACTGGGCTGGTGTATCTGCTCATGGCCTCGAGCTCCATTTTGCCCTGTACAGGCTAATCCGCTGCTCCCTTTTTTTTTTTTTTTTTTTTTGACAGGGTCTTGCTCTGTGGCCCAGGCTGGAGTGCAGTGCAGTGGTGCACGATCTCAGTTCACTGCAGCCTCAAGCTCATGGGCTTAATTGATCTCTCCACCTCCTCTGCCTCCCTAGTAGCTGGGACTACAGGCACTTGCCACCATGCCTGGCTAATTTTTGTATTTTTTTGTTTTGTGGGTTTTTTTTTAAAGACAGGGTCTTGCCATGTTGCCCAAACTGGTCTTTAACTCCTGGGCTCAAGCAGTCCTCCTGCCCCAGGTCCCCGAAGTGCTGGGATTACAGGTGTGAGCCACCGCACACAGCCAATTTTTGTATTTTTTGTAAGAGATGGGATTTTGCCATGCTGTGCAGGCTGGTCTCAAACTCCTGGACTCAAGCAATTCACCAGCCTCGGCCTCCCAAAGTGCTGGGGTTACAGGGATGAGCCACCACGCCTGGCCTACATCTCTGTTTCTTATAGTCCTTACATCCAACAGTCTTCAACACTAGTGTATAAGTAAAGGTTTGCAGTGTGAGCTTTGGAGTTAGATGGACCTTTGAACTTGAGTCCTGACGTCATCAAGTATAAACTAATTAGGTGACTTAACTTCTCATGGCCTCAGTGAACTCATCTGAAAAAATGGTGAGAGCCAGGCACAGTGGCTCAGGCCTGTAATCCCAACACTTTGGGAGGCCAAGGCAGGCAGATCACCTGAGGCCAGGAGTTTGAGACCAGCCTGGCCAACATGGTGAAATCCTATCTCTAGTAAAAATACAAAAATTAGCTGGGCATGGTGGTGCACACCTGTAGTCCCAGCTACACGGGAAGTTGAGACAGGAGAATAACTTGAACCCAGGAGGCAGAGGTTGCAGTGAGCTGAGATCTCACCACTGTGCTGCAGCCTTGGCGACAGAGCAAAACTCCATCTCAAAAAGGAAAAAAAGGAAGAATGTGATAATAATACCTACCTCAGAAGACCCTTGAGGATATTAAACGAGCTTATGCATGTAAAGACCTCTCTCTGTCTGCCAAGTGCCTGACATGTAGTTAGTGCTCAGTAAATGTTAGTTATTCTACTTTCTAAATAGCATTTCAAGATTCTGTTGCATCAACTCCGTGCTCCCAAGCCCACTTAGCAGTTCTTCCCACTTCTAGTTTTTAGCTATAATATTACACATCTTTATATAAATTGGTGGGTTTTAAAAATTTTCCCTGGTGGTTTTTGTTTTTGTTTTTGTTTTTTTTGAGACGGAGTCTGGCTCTGTTGCCCAGGCTGGAGTGCAGTGGCATAATCTCGGCTCACTGCAATCTCCGCCTCCTGGGTTCAACCAATTCTCCTACCTCAGCCTCCCGAGTAGCTGGAATTACAGGTACCCGCCACCACACCTGGCTAATTTTTGTATTTTTAGTAGAGACGGGGTTTCACCATGTTGGCAAGGCTGGTCTCGAACTCCTGACCTCAAGCGATCCGCCCTCCTCGGCCTCCCAAAGTGCTGGGATTACAGACGTAAGCCACTGCGCCCAGCCTTCCCTGATTTTTTCGATGTGGAAACTGAAGACTGGAGAAGTGAAATAACTTGTCAAACAAAGATCATATGCTTTTAGTGTTAGAGCCAAGCCTAGGAACCAGGGCCCAGTACTCTGAGCCTTGGTCTCTTGTTATCACCCTGCCAGCCCCCAGACTCACTGGAGACTTGAAGGCAGGTCCTTCCTGGCTTCTGTTCACCAGGCTGAATTATTCAGATCTCCCATTGTGTCCTCTGACATCTCCTCTCTCTTTCATCACCCTGGAGGTCCCTCATCAATTCGGCATAATTGGATCAGCATCCCTGCTGGTCCCTGGGGAGTGGGAGCAGATGATGACTAATGCTTTGGAGACCTGGACTCCACCCTCAGCACCTCTGGATCTCTGTTGGTTGATGTTGTGCAGTCAGACGGGGACGGGGATCCTGTCTGACTCAGGATCCCTCTCTCCTACCTGGAGCACTGTCTGATTTCATTGAATACACCCTCCTAGAACAGTAGAGCCTAGAGAGACCCTAGAGATTGGCTGGGTGCAGTGGCTCATGCCTGTAATCCCAGAACTTTGGAAGGCCAAGTCAGGCGGACCGCTTGAGGTCAGGAGGTCAAGACCCGCCTGCCCAATATGTCGAAACCCCGACTTTCTACTAAAAATACAAAAGTTAGGCAGGTGTGGGGGCGCACACCTGTAATCCCAAATACTCGGGAGGCTGAGGCAGGAGAATCACTTGAACTCGGGAGGCAGAGGTTGCAGTGAGTGGAAATCTTGTCACTACACTCCAGCCTGGGCAACAGAGTGAGACTCCATCTAAAAAAAAAACAAAAACAAAAACAGAGAGAGCCCCCAGCCCCAGCCCCTGTTATTTAAAAAATGAGGAAACTGGCCGGGCGCGGTGGCTCAAGCCTGTAATCCCAGCACTTTGGGAGGCCGAGATGGGCGGATCACGAGGTCAGGAGATCGAGACCATCCTGGCTAACTCGGTGAAACCCCGTCTCTATTAAGAAATACAAAAAACTAGCCGGGCGAGGTGGCGGGCGCCTGTAGTCCCAGCTACTCGGGAGGCTGAGGCAGGAGAATGGCGTGAACCCGGGAGGCGGAGCTTGCAGTGAGCTGAGATCCGGCCACTGCACTCCAGCCTGGGCGACAGAGCGAGACTCCGTCTCAAAAAAAAAAATAAAAAAAAAAAATAAAAAAAATAAAAATAAAAATAAAAAATGAGGAAACTGAGGCTTAGTGATGCAGGTTGATCTGTGGCAGATGTGGGGCTGGGACCCAAACCTCCTGACTCCAATGTGCTGTTGGGAAGAAGGCACTGGAGCCGGGCAGGTGAACCTGGGCACGGGAGTGAAACAACCCTCGATTTCCTGTTGTGTGAGTTAGCTGTGCTCAGCTCAGGGAGGTGATAAGCATTAAATGAGATAACTGTTCTAGACCACGGAGTGCTGTGCTCAATAAACGATAGTTATTACTTACTAGAGCACAGTCATAAAGAGGCCAGCTGGGCTTTGGAGTCAAAAAGCTATTCTATTCAAATCCTAGTTAAACACTTACTAGCTGTGATTTGGGACAACTTATCTAACAAGAGCTAATACTTACTGAATTTCACTTGTTCCCAGCATTAAGCTAAGTGCCTTAGAGATATTATTTCATGTAATTTTACTAACAGCTTTCTGACGTAGGTACTATCAGTATCCTGATTTTAGGATTGAAGCTACTGAGGCATGAGTCATTTTCACTTCAGCAGCCTATTTTTTTTTTTTTTTTTTTGAGACAGTCATGCTCTGTTGCGGGCTGGAGTGCAATGGCATGGTCTCGGCTCACTGCAACCTCCACCTCCCAGGTTCAAGTGATTCTCCTGCCTCAGCTTCCCGAGTAGCTGGGACTATAGGGGCATGCCACCACACTCGGCTAATTTCTGTATTTTTAGTAGAGATGAGGTTTCGCCATGTTGGCCAGGCTGGTCTTGAACTCCTGACCTCATGATCTGCCCGCCTTGGCCTCCCAAAGTGCTGGGATTACAGGCGTGAGCCACCACTCACAGCCAGCAGCCTATTTTTCTCTGATTATCCTCTAGCTTCCATTCTTTTCTGCCATGCATACCTATCTTCTCCCAGTGCTTGAGGATTCTCTCCTGCTTTTGAGCTTTGGAATAGGCCATAGTGTCTCTCTCTCTATCTCTCTTTTTGAAACAGGGTCTCACTCTGTCACCCAGGCTGCAGTGCAGTGGCAAGATCACAGCTCACTGCAGCCTTAACCTCTTGGGCTCAAGCAATCATCCCACCTCAGCCCCCTGAGTAGCTGGGACTACAGGGGTGTGCCACCACACCCAGCCAATTTTTTTTTTTCTTTTTTTTTTCTTTTTTTTTTTTTTTGTAGAGACAGGATTTTGCCATGTTGCTCAGGCTGGTCTCAAACTCCTGGGCTCAAGTGATCCCACCTCAGCCTCCCAAAGTGCTGGGATTACAGGCATATTTTTGCACAGCTCATTTTTTACTTACGCTCCTTTTTTTTTTTTTTTTTTTTTTTTGAGACGGAGTCGCGCTCTGTCGCCCAGGCTGGCCGGATCTCAGCTCACTGCAAGCTCCGCCTCCCAGGTTTATGCCATTCTCCTGCCTCAACCTCCCGAGTAGCTGGGACTACAGGCGCCCGCCACCTCACCCAGCTAGTTTTTTGTATTTTTTTTAGTAGAGATGGGGTTTCACCATGTTAGCCAGGATGGTCTCGATCTCCTGACCTTGTGATCCACCCGTCTCGGCCTCCCAAAGTGCCGGCATTACAGGCTTGAGCCACCGCACCCGGCCCTTACGCTCTTTTAAGAGACAGGGTCTCTCTCTGTTGCCCAGGCTGGAGTGCAGTGGTGCAATCACAGTGTAGCAGAACCAGCCACAGACAAAACTCCTTAGACACCGAGTTAAAGAAGGAAGGGGTTTATTTGGCTGGGAACATCGGAAAGACTCCTTCCTGTCTCAAGAGCTGAGCTCCCTGAGTGAGCAATTCCTGTCCCTTTTAAGGACTGACAACTCTAAGGAGGTCTGCATGTGATGGATTGAGCAAGCAGAGGGTATGTGACGGGGCTGCATGCACCGGTGGTCAGAGTGAAACAGAACAGACCAGGAAGTTTCACAATGTCTTTTCTATACAATGTCTGGAATCTATAGGTAACATAACCGGTTAGGTCAGGGGTCGATCTTTAACTACTAGGATTAGATCAGGCAGGCCCAGGTCTGGTTTCAGGTCTGGTTCCTTGGTTTCAGGTCTGGTTCCTAGACGCCAGGCTACCTGCCTTTAGTTTCACTTCTCTTTCCTTTTCTGAGTATAAAACAATATAAAACAATATGAGAGGGTCTGTCTCTCTTCTCTCATTTCCCCCCTTTGAGACTCTCACTTTTTATTAGTGGGAGTTCTCACTCTTATTTTCGCTACTTATGTCTTCCTGTGCCATAGATCGATAATGATTCATATAGTACACTTGTGCTGATACATAACATGAAGTGACATTGAGAGACTGGGCTATATGCTCGGCTAATTGCAAAAACCAATTTCTTGTTTTTCCTGGAATTTCTGGTACTGGCACATTCAGTTCATCATAGAAGGTTTGAAATACTCGCTCAGGAGAGTGTTTAAATATTTTTCTCAAACCACGATATTTACTTGAAGATTGAGTCCAGCTCCATCAGTTTTTAGGGTTATACGTTCTCTTTTTTCTTTTTTTTTTTTTTTTTTTTTTTGGGACGGGGTCTCGCTCTGTCGCCCCGGCTGGAGTGCAGTGGCCGGATCTCAGCTCACTGCAAGCTCCGCCTCCCGGGTTTACGCCATTCTCCTGCCTCAGCCTCCCGAGTAGCTGGGACTACAGGCGCCCGCCACGTCGCCCGGCTAGTTTTTTGTATTTCTTAGTAGAGACAGGGTTTCACCCCAGGATGGTCTCGATCTGCTGACCTCGTGATCCGCCCGTCTCGGCCTCCCAAAGTGCTGGGATTACAGGCTTGAGCCACCGCGCCCGGCCACGTTCTCTTTTTTCTAGCGAGGATTAAGGGGGTTGGTTATTACTAGTTCTAAGGGGTTACACTGACCACTAGTAGAGGAAAGGCCACTTTTCCTTTGCTGAAGGTGGACAGGATTTTTTCATTTTTTTTTATTCAAGTAACCTAGATGACACAAGACCAGTATCTACATTTATTTTCACACAGTCTTAATTCATGATAAATATACTTATTTTTTTGTCATATAGTCTCTTTTCTAATCACTGAAGCCTTGAACTTTTGGGCTCAGGTGATCCTCCTACCTCAGCGTCTTGAGTAGCTAAGACTATAGGCATGCACCACCACATCCAGCTTTTTTTTTTTTTTTTTTGATAGAGATAGGGTCTCGCTATGTTGCCCAGGCTGGCCTGGAACTCCTGGCTTCAAGCAATCCTCCAGCCTCAGCCTCCACAAGTGCTGGGATTACAGGCATGAGCCTCCTGTCCTGCCTGCAGTCTCTTAAATGCCCTTTCACCCCTTCTCTCCACCAAGTCTGTTCTTCCCCTCTGTTCCAGCGTTGCTGCTGACTCTCCTCTAAGGAACCTTCCCTGTACGCCTGTGCAAGCTCCTCCAGCATCCTCTCCCTCCTGCCTGCTGAGAGCAGCTGGATCTATTCCTCAGGTTTGTTAGTTTTACTTCTCTTCTGTGTATCACCTATCAGGCCTCATTGTGCACCCTGGTTCCCTCTTAACACAGAAGACTTCCTAAGGAACACATCTCCCCGGCCAATTCAATTCAGTCAACATGGCTTGCACATGCTAATTTGACTGAGTAGAGGATTCTAGGTACAAATTCCTATTTTTTTCCCTCAGAATATTGAAGACCTCACTCCTTTGTCTTCTAGCATGCAGTTCTGTCGGTTAAAGATCTGATGCAGTCTGTGTCTCAGTCCTTTATTTCTGGAAACTTTGATGGCTGACTTTTATCCTTTTTTGGGGGGGCAGGGAGCAGACTGTCACTTGATTCCCCCAGGCTGGAGTGCAGAGGTGCAATCTTGGCTCACTGCAACCTCCACCATCCGGGTTCAAGTGATTCTCCTGCTTCAGCCTCCTGAGTAGCTGGGAGTACAGGCACCTGCCACCACACCCAGATGATTTTTGTATTTTTAGTAGAGATTGGGTTTCACCATGTTGGCCAGGCTGGTCTCAAACTCCTGACCTCAGGGGATCTGCCTGCCTCACCCTCCCAAAGTGCTGGGATTACAGGTGTGAGCCACCTAGCCCAGTCCCTTTATCCTTAAAGGTCAGATACTTCACCAGTATGGGTACCTAGATATACATCTCTTTTGCACTGGAAGACTTTTAGAAATAGAAGATTTGGGCCAGGCGCAGTGGCTCACACCATAATCCCAGCACTTTGGGAGGCCGAGGTGGATCATGAGGTCAAGAGATCGAGACCATCCTGGCCAACATGGCGAAACCCTGACTCTACTAAAAATACAAAAATTAGCTGGGCATGGCTTGTGCCTGTAATCCCAGCTACTCGGGAGGCTGAGGTAGGAGAATCACTTGAACCTGGGAGGCGGAGGTTGCAGTAAGCAGAGACTGTGCCATTGTATTCCAGCCTGGGCAATGAGAGTGAAACTTAATCTCAAAAAATAAAAAAGAATGGGTCTGTTATAGAAGCCATTGTGGCCATTTCTAGTGAGCACTCTCACCATATGATAGCTCTGCACCACCTTGGGACTCTGCAGAGGGTCCCCACTAGCAAGAAGGTCCTCATTGGACGCAGCCCCTAAACATTGGACTTCCCGACATGTATAAATTACCCAGTCTCAGGTATTCAGTTACAGCAAAAGAAAACCGACTAACACAGGCCCAATCTCTTGTAGAATTATGTAGACACCTGTTGGACCAGTCATGTGGACAGGAGAGATACTGAGATACCTATGCCATGACCTACCTTTTACAGCCAAGGCAGGCAAGGTGCTGTGACTGTCTACCACAACCATGTGGGATGGCAGAAGCCCCCCCAAGGGGCAGAATTCCAGGCAGACAGACTACCCTTATCCTCATAAGGACTCTAGAGTATTTCTTCTGGGATGGAGTTGCCTTTTTCTTTACCTTCTGGGACCTCTTTTTTCTTTTTTTTAAACTGGGATCTCTCACTTTGTTTAGAAAGCATTTCGAATACCTTTAGCAGATTAAAGAAGCCATTCAGTTATGAATGCATTGACACAACACTATTCAGAAGGACATTTGCCCTAAAACCAAATTATTAAATTGATAACATATTTTAGTCATCAAGTGGCATATGCTAAGCAGACATCTTCCCTTCCCTTCTGAGCCCCACCCCAATGCCAGCTCTCACCTCTGGAAATCAAGGATGATTGGCAGTGGAGAGTGAATCAGAGGCATAGTTCAAACCAAGAATGGAATCAAAGTCAACAGTCCAGTGAAACTCAGGGTAGGGTGAACATCCGAGTAAGTAAGCATTGAGTATGTCTTTCATAACCTGCCTAGTAATTTTTTTTAAAACAGTGATTTTGTATTTTGACTCAATTCTAACAAAATGTCTCCCATATCAAAATGTTCCTTTTATCAAATTGGGTTTCCCAAACTAAGCTTCTTTGAGGCATAGTTGGACTAAGACTCACATAGCTGACTTCTAGGCCACTACGTTTATCAGATAGGGCACAGTCTCCTGGCAGAGGGGTCCCTGGCACAGGCAAGACAGATTCCAGGCCCAGATTCTGCTGTTATTTGTCTCCCATGGGTTGCTGCCTGAGCAGTTGTTAGATGGAGGAGATGCTCCACCCAGCCTTTGTCTCACTCTTCACACCCCCTTCCTCTCCCTTCTGCATTGCAGATCTGAAGTGGCAAGGGTGACCTGACTGCCTGTGTCCCCAGTCCCCAATCCCAGGCCTTGCCACTGTCTTGCCTCCTTGTCTTCAATAAATAAAGGTGAGGCCCAAGAGATACCCTCACCTTCTTGCTCTCCGCAGTTCAAAACCCAGGAGCTGCAGAGCCTGTAGGACGTCCTCTGAGCTCTTTTAGGTGGCTGGGAAGAGAGCTAGGGCACAGCCCTTGGATCCCTGGACCCTTCATGTAAACAAGGAGATGACCTCTCCCAGGGAGCTGTCCTTGGCACTTTAGGATCTCAGCCTTGAGTAGCTACTTTTCTTTTGTTTTTGTTTTGATTTATCTTGGGCTTTCCCCTACTTCTGTTTACTCTCACACCCCCTGTTTCCTTGCTCTTTGGGAAACAGACTGTCTTAGTCTGTTTGGATTGCCGTAACATGACACTGGGTGGCTTAAACAACAGACTTTTATTTCTCCTAGTTCTGGAGACTGGGAAGTTCATGATCAAGGTGCCGGCTGATGAAGCTTCTGGTGAGTTGCCCTCTTCCTGGCTTGCAGATGACTGCCTTCTTGCTATGGCCTCACACAGCAGAGAGAGAATGAGCTCTGGTCTTTCTTCCTCTTCTTATAAGGACATTAATCCCATCTTAGAGTCCCCAGCCTGATGATCTCATCCAAACCTAATCACCCCCGAAAGGCCCCACCTCTGAATACCATCACATTAGGCATTACGGCTTCAACATATACATTTCAGGGGAACACATTCAGTCATAATAGATGCTTATTGTAGAAATTTTTGAAAAATACAAAAATATGAAACAAAAGAAAACCACAAACTATCCTGACAACCAAAGAAAAGCACAAATGCCATCCTATCATCAATACTTTCAAATCTTTTTAAGCACTTACTTTTAAAAAGATACATCATATATAGGCTGGGCACAGTGGCTCATGCCTGTAATCCCAGCACTTTGGGAGGCTGAGGCAGGTGGATCATTTGAGGTCAGGAGTTCAAGAGCAGCCTGGCCAACATGGTGAAATCCCATCTCTACAAAAATACAAAAATTATCTGGGCATGGTGGCGGGCATCTGTAATCCCAGCTACTCCGGAGGCTGAGGCAGGAGAATTACTTGAACCTGGGAAGCAGAGGTTGCAGTGAGCCAAGACAGTGCCACTGCACTCTAGCCTGGGCAACAAAGTGAGACTCCAGGTCAAATATATATATATATATATGTGTGTGTGTGTGTGTGTGTACCTCATGAGCATTTTTCCATATTAAACAATCTTTTTTTTTTTTTTTTTTTTTGAGACAGAGTCTCACTCTGTCACCCAGGCTGGAGTGCAGTGGCGGGATCTCAGCTCACTGCAAGCTCCGCCTCCCAGGTTTATGCCATTCTCCTGCCTCAGCCTCCTGAGTAGCTGGGACTACAGGCGCCCGCCACCATGCCCGGCTAGTTTTTTGTGTTTTTTAGTAGAGACGGGGTTTCACCGTGTTAGCCAGGATGGTCTCAATCTCCTGATCTCATGATCCGCCCGTCTTGGCCTCCCAAAGTGCTGGGATTACAGGCGTGAGCCACCGCACTCGGCCTATAAATATTTTTAATGTTCACATATTCACCATTTATGTGACTAAATTTCTTACTCTATAACTGTAACATAATTTATGTAACCAACTTCCCAATGTTGGATGCTGAGGTTATTTTTATTTTTTTCCTGTAAAAGTTAACATTATTATTTGTAATGGAACTGTTCTCTGTTATGACTATGAGGGGGTGGTTCCACAAATCTACATGTGATAAAATGTGGTTGAACTAAATACACACACACACACACACACACACACACACACACACAAATGCGTACTTGTACAGTGGTG
The DNA here is from genome assembly GCF_003255815.1 of Theropithecus gelada. Lineage (NCBI taxonomy): Eukaryota > Metazoa > Chordata > Mammalia > Primates > Cercopithecidae > Theropithecus > Theropithecus gelada. The sequence continues at coordinate 53,337,056 of NC_037668.1, read as the reverse complement.
AAATCTGAATAAGGTGGGTGGATTATATGAATGTCAATTATCTGATTGTTATTATGAAGATGTCACATTTGAGGAAAACTGGGTGAAGGGTATATGGGATCTCCCAATATTATTTCTTACAACTGCATGTTAATCTACAAATTAATTCAAAGTAAAAAGTTTTGGCCATGTGCTGTGGCTCATACCTATAATTTCAGCACTTTGGGATACCAAGGCAGGAGGATTGCTTAAGCCCAGGAGTTTGAGACCATCCTGGGCAACACAGTAAGACCCCATCTCTACAAAAAATTTAAAAATTAGCTGGGCATGGTGGCATGGGCGTGTGGTCCCAGCCAGGACCCATCTACTCAGAGGGCTGAAATGGAAGGATTGCTTGAGCCCAGGAGGTCGAGGCTGCAGTGTGCTGTGATCATGCCACTGAGCTCCAGCCTGGACAACAAAGCAAGACCCTGTCTCAAAAATAATAAAAATAGGCCGGGCAAGGTGGCTCACGCCTGTAATCCTAGCACTTTGAGAGACTGAGACAGGCAGATCACTTGAGGTCAGGAGTTCGAGACCAGCCTGGCCAACATGGCAAAACCCTGTCTCTACTAAAAATACAAAAATTATCCAAATGTGGTAGTGCACACCTATAATCCCAGCTACTCAGGAGGCTGAGGCAGGAGAATCGCTTGAACCCAGGAGGTGGAGGTTGCAGTGAGCCGCGATCAAGCCATTGCACTCCAGCCTGGGTGAAAGAGAGAGGCCTTGCCTCAAAACAAACAAACAAACAAATAATAATAATAGGTGCTTAAAAACCACTACACTGGACATCTTTTGTAAGTACATGTGTACTTCTGAACTTCTAGTTTTTCCTTTGGGTAGATTCCTATGAGAGAAATTACTCATAAGAAAATTCAATAAGAAGTAAGAGCTCTCAATCTCAGCACATTAGGGTTTCCTGGCCATCACCCAAGGAGCTTTGCAGGCATAGAAAACTAATATGCATGCTGCTGAGGAAGAGAGCTTAGACATACTCACAGAGTTTTCCACAAACCTGGAGTGCCGGCCGACTAACTTACAATGAGAAATGTAAGCAGAGGGTCCAGGACTCCTGCCCCTAGCCTGAGTTTCCTCTCCCTATAGCCCTTCACAGGCAAAGCCACATTCTAATTGGAAGATTGACTTGTGATGTGAAACAAGGGAAATTAAGTGACACGATCCCGGTGTTAAAGATACCAGGGTAAGCCCTGCTGTGCAAATCTCCACAGCAGGACTTAAACCACTGCCACCAGAGACAGGCACGTGGGTTCTCAGGCAGGGCACCCCTCCTTAGCACTGCTTGAATGGGGACAGCCTATATTTGCCTCTGTAACACTATTTCTGGGCTTCCGAGGTTTGCTAACCTGTGTTCCATCAGTGCATTGCTCCTTTAGGTGTGTGAAGATGTTCCAATGAGTTACAGATCAATCTTGTTGGCCTGGAAGCTGGTCTGTCTCATGGCACTTGTTCTTTTTTTGAGATGGAGTCTCGTTGTATCGCCCAGGCTGCAGTGCAGTGGTGTGATCTTAGCTCACTGCGACCTCTGCCTCCCAGGTTCAAGTGATTCTTCTGCCTCAGCCTCCCTAGTAGCTGGGATTACAGGCACATGCCACCACGCCTTGCTAATTTTTGTATTTTTGTAGAGATGGGGTCTCTCCATGTTGGCCAGACTGGTCTTGAACTCCTGACCTCAAGTGATCCACATCATGCCTTGGCCTCCCAAAGTGCTGGGATTACAGGCGGGAGCCACTGTGCCTGGCCCAGCACTTGTTCTTAACCCCTAGTTCAATAGACCTCTGCAGGGCTCTTCCTCTGGTATTGTATGCAAAATTTTGAATATATGATCAAATGTGTATTTTCTGGAGAGACAGAAAATAGTGTTTACTACATTTTCAGAAAAGGGTCTCAATTTAATAGTGAACATCGTGTGAGCATTAAACTACATGCATTAATTACCTCATTTAATCCCCACTGAGGTCAAGAATCTTGCCCCAAGTTACCAGTTTGGACAAGTTAAAGAATACTGCTTTAAAGTGGCTTTGGGCCTGGCACGGTAGCTCACGTCTATAATCCCAGAACTTTAAGAGGGTGAGGCAGGAGGATTGCTTGAGCTCAGGAGTTTGAGGCAATGTGCTAAAACCTGTCTCTACAAAAAATTTTAAAAATCAGTTGGGGGTGGTGCCACGCCTGTAGTCCCAGCTACTTGGGAGGCTGAGGTAGGAGGATAGCTTGAGCCTGGGTGGTCGAGGCTGTAGTGTGCTGTAATCATGCCACTGCACTCCAGCCTGGGCAACGGAGTGAGACCCTGCCTCAAAAATAATAAATGAATGAATAAATAAAGTGATTTGTAAATCTGTTCTCTAGTATAGTCGATGTTTGTACTAAGGGGAGTCTTATTTCCCTTTTATCTTCCTAGATGAAGAAAAAAAAATTATTGGTGGCAAGCACACAACCCATGCCAAACAGAGCTGTGGAATGGCTTTGTTGCTGCCTCCCAGAGGCTAAACTCCGCTGTCTGTGCCAGCATCTCTAGTTACCTGCTTTCTCTTGCTCACAGGTCTGTGTATGCACTCAGACTAACCTGTAAACTGGCACCTTGTGCCTGCATCTCACTGACTTTGGCAGCTTGGATGCCGTCTTCTCCTATAAATGCCCTTCTTTCAAAAAGCAGCCCTGCTGCCTGTTTACTCTCTTTCACTGTATCAGAGTCTAGAACCTGCAGGTTTTCTAAAAGATCATTGCGTTGCTGTTTATCAAAAGCGGCATGCGTTTCCGTCAGCTTTCCAACAGAAAATCAGGCGAGAGGCTATTCAACATTCACTTATTCACTGAATATTCACTAATTTTCCAGACATTCTTCTAGGTACCAGGGATACTGGCAAAAAACATTTACCCTAATGGAGCCTGGGTTCAAGGGGACAAAAACAGACAATAAGCAAATAAATGAATAAATGAATATTCAGTGAATAAGTGAATGTCGAAGAACCTCTCTCCTGATTTTCTGCTGGAAAGCTGACAGAAATACATGCCGCCTTTGACAAAAAGCAATGCAGTGATCCCTTAGAAAATCCGCAGATTCTGCCAGGCATGGTGGCTCATGCCTGTAATCCTAGCACTTTGGGAGGCTGAGGTGGGTGGATCACAAGGTCAGGAGTTTGACACCAGCCTGGCCATGGCGAAACCCCGTGTCTACTAAAAATACAAAGATTAGCTGGGCTTGGTGGCATGCGCCTGTAATCCCAGCTACTCGGGAGGCTGAGACAGGAGGATCGCTTGAACCCGGGAGGCAGAGGTTGCAGTGAGCAGAGATCATGCCATTGCACTCCAGCCTGGGCAACAGAGCAACTTTGTATCAAAAAAAAAAAAAAGGTATTGTAAGGTCCGAATGAAATTTTACGTGTGTGTGTGTGTGTGTGTGTGTGTGTGTGTGTCAAATATACAAATGGGAAGCATTGTCATAGCTTTTGCTAGATAATCATGAAGGCCCATCCAGGCCAGGGTTCCTGTGTTCTTGAAGGGTCTTAGTTGGATCCACAGGCCCAAGGGGAGGGACTGGAGCTCTCCTTCCCTTCCTGAGTCCAGCCCCAAGATGAAGTCTGAACTTCTCTGGCCATGATTTAGATGAAATTCACTCTGCAGCAGTGTGAACACCCCTCTCTGAAAACAGAGGGTTTTCGTTTTTAAGAAAGACTCCTCATAGTTCTCTCTACTCCCTGCCTGGTGAAGGTGTGGTCTTAAATCTAGTTCACTGATTGCAAAAACCTGGCTTGATTCAACACACTTGATCTATTTTCATCTCTCTGCCGCTTGCTTAAAATAAGGAGCTCATTGCTATGCTGCCCACGGCTGCGTCTAAATCATAACTGAGAGTTGAATACATTTTTCTCTCTTCTGCTAAATACCATTTTTATCTTCGCCGAGCCCACACGTCCTCGGTCGACAGTGTTTGCTTTAGCAGTCCATGCCTGGACTTGGAGGGATAGTCAGGTGACAAAAGACCCCTCCCGAGCTCCCAGTGAGCCTCCCTCCCTGTGACCTGTTTGTCTTCCAACAGGGCGTTCTCCTACCCACGAGCTAGCCAGCCGAAGCCACCTTCCAGGCTGTCACCACAATTTCTGCTTTTGTTTTCCCCACTCTTCATTGCTTGGTGAGGGCTAGGGAAGCTTTGTGAGCCTTTGGGTCCCTCATATCTCCTGGCAAAGGCTTGAATCCTTGAATCTCAGCAACCTCTGGACTTCAGTCTCCCCTTCTTTGACTCTTATTATAGGATGTGGAAAATTAGCAAAATGGGGAATTCAAGGAACTCCAAAAAGCAGCTTCACAAACATGAATTAAAAGAGACTCGACTCCTGAAAGGAATGATGTCATGCTCAGAAACCAGCCTGAAACTCGTGCTTTTCATCTCTAATCTTCTCCCGTCCAAAGCCTTAACTCCTCCCACATATCTCCTCTCCTTCTTCTTCCCATGAGAAAGGTCAGCATTATTATCATCATTTTACAGACAGTCAAATGAGCCCCGCTGGGGAGGGAGCCAGTGGCACAGTCCAGATTAGGATGTGAGGCTCCCCTGAGGACAGGCTGGAGCCTGAGGTGTCCCTCATCTGCTTCATCATTTTAATCATTATGAATTTTTCCTTTTCAGTTAGTCTCTGTGCACGTGATAAGAAATCCTTGCCACCCACTGTTGCAGGCATCAAGTGTAAGGAAAGGCATAGGGAAAAAATGCTATATTCTGCTGTTGGGAAAACAGGAGAATAACTGAGGTTAACTAGGAAAACAGAAAGGGTGAGAGCCTCAGAGAGGGTCAGGAATACAGGATAGAGAATCAGAGCTGGCCTCTGCCTCTCAGCTGGAGCCATTCGGAAATGGCACTGTGAAGCAAAGGATTTTTTTTTTCTTTTTTGAGAAAAACTCTCACTCCGTTGCCCAGGCTGCAATGCAGTAGCATGATCTCAGCTCACTGCAACCTCCGCCTCCCGGATTCAAGCGATTCTCCTACCTCAGCCTCCAAAGTAGCTGGGATTACAGGTGCCCGCCACCATGCCTGGCTAATTTTTGTATTTTTTAGTAGAAACGGGGTTTCACCATGTTGGCCATGCTGGTCTTGAACTCCTGACCTCAGGCAAGCTGCCCACCTTGGCCTCCCAAAGTGCTGGGATTACAGGCGTGAGCCACCCCTGCCCAGCTGAAGCAAAGGATTTTTGGTTTCCAGCAGTGGAGGTGGATGGCATTGAGCCAGCTATAAGAAATGGTAAGAAAAGAGATTCTGAAGCTAGTCAGTCTCTATCCAATCCTGATTCTGCTACTTCCTAGCCGTGTTACCCTGGACAAGTTACTTCGACTTTCTGAGTCTCAGTTTCCTCATCTGTAAAATAGGAATAATAGTATTTCCACTTGGCAGCATTATTGCAAGGGTGATATATAAACAAGATGATATATAAAACGTGCTTAGCACACTGTGCAGTACACAGTAGCTCTAATTATTAAATGTCCACAGTATGCCAGCATTGTGCCAGTTACAGGAAATGCTTGTATGAATAAGGCAGATTCCTCGCCTTCAAGGAGTTTATTGGCTTGTGGATAGGACAGGCGAGCAAACATTTACTACACAGTACTTTGGGAGTGGTGCTGGCTGGAAGGAGTGGTGCCGTCTGTCTACAGTTATGGAATAGATCTTCCCACCTCTGGATAAAGTTAACTGTGTAAGAACAGAGACTGAACTCATGACCTTAAATAATGGGAACATAATAAAAAATAATTGTGGTATAGCAGCTGACACCAGCAGACAGAGGGTGTCAATTGTCACGGCAGCCAGTGATTTCATTTTATCCTCCTCAAAGCCTCACAAGAGTTGATGATGAGTAACTGAAGAGGGGAGTCTGACTTTTTCTAGGGCCTTCAGACAAGTAATTGTGCCTCAGGCCCTGAGGGATAAAGATAAAGATCCACAGGGTCAGTGCTATGGGTTATGTGCCCCCTACCCATCCCATGGAGGGAAACTAAGTAGCAAAATGGCCACAGGGTAATGTGGGCGGGCTGGTCAGAGCCTGGTGGATCTATAAGCTACCAGTAAGAAGATCTTTTTTTTCCCCCAGAGACGAAGTCTTGCTCTGTTGCCCAGGCTGGAGTGCAGTGGCATGATCTTGGCTCACTGCAACCTCCACCTCCCATATTCAAGCAATTCTGCCTCAGCCTCCCAAAAAGCTAGGATTACAGGTGCCTGCCACCACGCACAGCTAATTTTTGTATTTTTAGTAGGGATGGGGTTTCACCATGTTGGCCAGGCTGGTGCCCGGCCCAGATCATTTTTATGATGTCAAAGAATTTAGGAAAATGCCTTCTTGCAGGTTTAGGTGGAAGCGAAACTTTCTACTCTGCTCTCCCTTAGTTGGAAATAGTGCAGTGGAAGGAAAGGTGGAAGAGTGTGACAGAGGGCTGCCTGCCCTGTGGCTGTGCCAGTGATCTCTGCACACTGGGCTCCATCTAGGGCACATCCAAGCCTGGATCAGATACCTTGCTTTGTGTGTGCCAGGTCATTTTTGTCTTTCCCCTCACATGCATATGATACTTTACGGGGCATAAAGTCCCATCAGCCCTGTGAAGCAGGCACTTGTCACTTCTAGGAAACTGAGGCTCAGAGAAAGTAAGCAAACTATCCAAGATCAAATGATTAGAAAGTAGAAATCCTAAGACCAGAGCTCAGTTTGCTGGCTGTGAGACCAGGGCATCCACTGTTATAGATGCTTCCTTCCTTCCTTGGGGGTGTGGATTTGGCCTTTTGCTAAGAAGGAGTGGTTCCCCCAAGTGGGTCAAAGGATCCTTGGAGACAAAGCTTCTTTCCTTTTCCTGATACAACTTCTGTATGGGAGGTTTACAGGAACATCATGAAGGCAGTTAATTAGTCCATTCTCAAGCTGCTGATAAAGACATACCCGAGACTGGGTAATTTATAAAGTAAAAGAGGTTTAATGGACTGATAGTTCCATGTGGCTTGGGAGGCCTCACAATCATGGTGGAAAGTGAAAGACACGTCTTACATGGCGGAGAACAAGAGAGAAAATGAGAGTCAAGCGAAAGGGGTCTCCCCTTATAAAACCATCAGATCTCGTGAGACTTATTCACTACCATGAGAACAGTATGGGGAAACTGCCCCCATGGTTCAATTATCTCCCACCCAGTCCCTCCCAAAACATGTGAGAATTATGGGAACTACAATTCAAGATGAGATTTGGGTGGGGACACAGCCAACCGTATGAGCAGTGGAGGGGGCCTCAGCCTCAGATAAAGAGGCAGGAATCCTCCACCAACTGCTGCCATCTCTCCTGTGACCTTGAGCAGGTCACTGTACCTATCTGTGTCTGGGGTCCTTGTCAGCTATAGGGAGTCACGTTCCCTTCCCTGCCTACCTTCTGGGCGTGATGCGAATCAAATGAAACAAGCAATATCAGAAACAGCTTGAGAATGTCGAAAGTACAGTACAAACCCAAGGCATGATTCTGAACATCTTCATACAAAACTGAGAGCTGGTGGCCCTCGGGTTGCTTCTTTCATTTCTTTCATTCATTCACGCAATGCTAGAAAAATGTGGAATACATTCCCTGCACCAGACTCTGCGTTAGGTACTGGTGATGCAAGGAAGTCCCCAGGCTTTGAGGAATTCGAAGGGAGGAGAAACAGATTCAGACCAATAATTATGACACATAGATGGGAGGCCTTTTATTTTTGTTTTATTCTGTTTTGTTTTGAGACAGGGTCTCCATCTGTCACCCAGGCTGGATTGCAGTGGTGCTATCATAACTCACCGCAGCCTTGAGCTTCCAGGCTTAAGTGATCCTTCCACTTCAGCCTCCTGAGCAGCTGGGACCATGGGTGCCTACCACCACGCTTGGCTAATTATTTTTTTTTTAATTTTTTTGTAGAGATGGGGTCTCCCTGTGTTGCTCAGATTGGTCTCAAACTCCTGGGCTCAGGGCTCAAGCAATCCTCCCACCTCAGCCTCTGAGTAACTAGAAATGCAGGCTTGCACCACTGCACCCAGCTAATTTTTAAATATCTTATAGAAACAGGGTCTCGCTCTGTTGCCCAGGCTTGTCCTGAACTCCTGGCTTCAGCGATCTTCCCACCTTGGCCTCCCAAAGTGCTGGGATTTCAGGCATAAGCCACTGCACCTAGCTGATATGAGGTCTTTTAAAGAGATGACCACAGTCAGGGAGCCCTGCATTGAGGTGTCCACAGATGCTGTGGAATGTGGGGTTGGGGGGCAGTGAGCAACAGTTGGAGCCAGAGAAGACCCCACAAGAGGAAGATGAGTAGGGGGCTGATGGAAGAGAGAGGGAGGAGGGAAAGGGCAGAGGAAACATCAGGCACAATGGCCTTGAAGAGCATGTGAGTCATTTAGTGCAGCTGAGGCACGGGTTACTTGAAGGAAGTTCACAGCTGGGGCACGGGTTACTTGAAGGAAGTTTGATGGCTATTTCTTTTTTATTTTTTGAGACAGAGTCTCTGTCTGTCACCCAGGATGGGGTGCAGTGGCGCAATCTTAGCTCACTGCAACCTCTGCCTCCCAGGTTCAAGCAATTATCCTGCCTCAACCTTCCGAGTAGCTGCGATTACAGGTGCCTGCCACCATGCCTGGCTAATTTTTTTATTTTTAGTTGGGCAGGCTGGTCTCAAACTCCTGACCTCAAGTGATCGGCCCGCCTCGGCCTCCCAAAGTGCTGGAATTACAAGCGTGAGCCACTATGCCCGGCCATGATGGCTATTTCTTATTACGGGAACGGAGCCTGCTGGTCACCCTGGAGTTCTTCTTGGGACATGTTTAGGTGTGTACATCAGTGTGTACTGGTTTGCCTCTCCGGGTTGCAAGGAAGAAGCCCACGTAAATGAACTCAGTGATGGAGCTTTGCTGTGAGGCCCCATGGGAAGCAAGATTTTTAGGAAATTATCTCAGCTGATAGCTGGACGTGTGCTGGGACCTTAGGCCTCCAACTCAGTGCAGTGCTATCCAGGTTTTGACCTGAGTTCCAGGGTCCCACCTTCTCTGTGAGCACCTGGTGTTGGTTGTTGGTGGTTCCTGAGAGCAGAAGGGTCTAGTTGCATTGGTTTGTGCTGACTAGTGTAACTCTCCCCATCAGGCAGGGCTTCAGCCTAGCCACCATGGCAGGGGTTGGTTTCCACTGGGTCCAGCATATACCAGGCCACCTGTCCCAGGTCCAAGCAGGACTAGTTTTAATCATAATGCACTACAACCTTATATGAAGAGAACTCTGGATCTTGAGCTGGTTTCTCCTATAGAGAGCTTTGTAGATTTCTCTCTTGGAGAGATGGCTGAGTAGAACCCTTTAGAGATCACAGTCCCATTTACTCATTCACAGAGTGGGAAAGGAAGGCCCAGAAAAGGCAGTAGCCTTGCTCAAACCTGTGCAGCAAGTTCACTGCAGGGTCAGGCATAGAACAGGTCTCCTAGATTTTTTGGTTGGTGCATAAATGTGCTTCTGTGTTGTTGACATGTTCATGAACCCATGTACTGTGTACAAGGCAGCGGGCCATGTCCTGAGAATGGACAGGCCACATAATCCCTGTCCTCCAGAAGGTTATAATGGGGGTATCAGAGCACACATAGAAAAAGATAGCTGTTCAATTTGCAGTGGCCCTGGGGGAAGCCAATACAGTTAGGCAAATTATACCAAGTCCAAGGAAAAAAATCTGTGAGGCTCTGCCTGCCAGATCCTCGATGACCTTCTAAGAAAGGTGATTTTCGTGATTTTTTTTTTTTTTTTTTTTTTTTTTAGCCTATGTTGCCTAGGCTGGAGTGCAGTGGCTATTCACTGGTGCGATCGTGATGAATGACAGCCTCGAACTCCTGGGCTCTCACCATCCTCCCGACTCAGCTTCCCGAATCGCTGGGACTACATGTATTTGCCTCTGAACTCAGCTAAGATTTTTTGTTTTAGCCTGGTTAGAACCAAAGAAGCCACAGCAGGACTTCTGGACCCAGCCATAGGCCAGCGGAGAGCAGAGAGAAGCCTGGGGAAATGGAAAGGGGATAAGACTTGCATGTGACCAATTCCCTAAGCCATCTGCTCTTACAAATCCCTACTTAGCAGCCCAGAGCAGTTACAGAGAGGGACAGGGGTCTTTGAAACACAAATCACCAGTGATGACAAGGCCACTGGGTATGAGGCTGTTTGTTCTCTTCCCGAGTGGATAAGGTTTCTAAGGGATAAATGGAGTGTTCTTACTGGCTGGCCCAGGACCTGCTGTTCCCATGCAATGGCTAGGGGATGCTGTCAGAGGCTCTAGGGAGTGGGAATGGCCTGACTTCCAGAAAAGGCTAGTTGAAAATCCAGCTACAAGGTAAGCTCCAGAGCCTGGACCCTGGCAAATTAGTCTTTTGGCCTGGTTGCCATGGAGACAGGCAGGCAGCAGCTGCTGGGGAAGAGGAAACAGCAGCTCCACCGACATCTAGGATTCTGAGACAGCCATGATGGGGGAGGGGGCTTGACACCACCCTTTCTCCCCCAGATACTGAGGTCCCTGTTTGCCCCCCCACCCCCCGGACCCCTGATTCCCAGACTCACAGGCTCTGGTGAGTTGCCAGGGTCTGAACACAAGACAGTAGCAGTACTGGATCCTGAAACCCCAGTTTCCTGCTTCCAAGCCAGTGCCCCACCCCTACTACACCACAGTTGCCTCCTGCTTCAGAGCAAAAGATCTTCCAGCGCACTGCGCTTCCGGGCCCTGAGAGGGCTCCCAAGCTGCTTCCTTGGAGGGGATAAGTCATTAGAGGTGAATCCCAGTGTGTTGGCCACCAGAGGCCAATTTGGCCCAGTGCTCTATCGCTGTCTCTCTGGAAAACCTGGCAGTGTCTTCATGGGTCTGTGACCAGCCATTGTCTAGGAAGGGAGCTTGAAGCGGAGCCCAGAGGGAACTCAGCAAATGATGCGGTTCATTGTTCCTTCATTTGATGCTACGCTGATAACATTAATTTGCAGCTTCACCGGCCATGCTGCCTGGCTGGCCGCCCTCCAAGTCCTGACCTCCCTAGACTGGTGGAAACAGCCCTTGGCTCTCCCTCTCCTAGGGGTTATCTCTGGAAATTGAAGGTGGGAGAGGAGGGGCTTAGGATCCAGGTCACCTGAGTCCACTTTCACAGCCCGGAGGTTGTGTCTCAGCATCTCAGTTTCATCCTCTTTGGTAAAAGGAGAAACGAGGCTGGTATTATCTAGGGCTTTGACTTTCTGGGCTTTGGATGTGAGTAGGATCCTTACATAAGAGAACAGAGAGCTAGTGTGGAGAGACAGGAGAGGACTGGAGAAAAGCAGAGGCTGCTACTGACCAGCCTGGGCTTTTGATGTTGCTGTTTTAATTATGAAGGTAGTTCATGTGTGGGCGTTATGAAAGAAAAAAGTCAATGCCAAAGGATATAAAGGAAATGGAGAAAATGACCCATCACCTCAAGCCCCAATCCCTCTCCCCTGGTGGAAACCACTCATAATTTTGTTGTGTATCTTTTCAGATCTTCCTCTATTCTCACACTTTCCCCACTACATTACTATTACTTTAAAATTATACAAATGATATGAACACATTTCTACAAAGATGCAAACACCACAGATAAATATACAGCAAATATTAAAAATCTCCTTTTAGTCTAATCCCTTCACCACAGCTATTTTGTTTGTTTGTTTGTTTGTTTGTTTTTGAGACGGGGTCTCCCTGTGTTACCCAGGCTGGAGTGCAGTGGGGCGATCATGGCTCACTGCAGCCTTGACCTCCTGGGTTCAAGTGATTCTCCCACCTCAACCTCCCAAGTAGCTGGGACTATAGGCATGAGGCACCACACCCGGCTAATTTTTTGTATATATATATTTTTTAGAGATGGGATTTCACCGTGTTACCCAGGCCGGTCTTGAACTCCTGGCTCAAGTGATCCATCCACCTCAGCCTCCCAAAGTGCTGGAATTACAGGCGTGAGCCACTGCACCCAGCCTGGACAGCTATTATTAACAGTTTAATGTCCTTCATACGTTTATGTACAAACACAAACACACACTTTCAGGTTTTCTTTCTTTAGCATAAATGCAATCATAACATCCATATGGCTCTGCAAGTTGCTTTTCCTACCATAGTAATTCTTAGATTTTTCCACAGTAATAGACCTACCCCGTTCTCTCTAACTGCTGCTTAATATTCTACATTTTGGATATTCTGTAACTTATTTAAGTAATCTCCAATAGACACAAGTTTTTTACAATCTTTTGTTAATAGTAACACTTTGACCATTTTACAGCGTTTTTTTCTTTTTTTCTTAAGAGGCAGGGTTTGGCTCTGTCACCCAGGCTGGAGTGCAGTGGTGCAATCTCGGCTCACTGCAGCCTCAACCTCCTGGGCTCAAGCGATTTCCTGCCTCAGCCCCCTGAATAGCTGGGACTACAGGCACGCGCCACCATGTCAGGGTAATTTTTGTATTTTTTGTAGAGATAGGGTTGTAATTTTTGTATTTTTTGTAGAATTGATGTTAACCCATCAATTCTACTTCTAGAAATAAGCCCTGCATAAAAAGCTGTACACCAGTCTGGGCAACATGGTGACACTCCATATTTAATTAATGAGGAAAATTATCTTTAATTTTCCTAAATACTGTGGGGATTTTTAAGTTAAAAAAAAATCTTAGCCACAGATACCCATTATAAAAAAAAAAAAATTGAAAACTACAGAAAGCTACAGAGGGGCCAGGTGCAGCGGCTCACGCCAATCCCAGCATTTTGGGAGGCCAGGGTGGGCAGATCACAAGATCAAGAGATCAAGACCATCCTGGCCAACATGGTGAAACCCCGTCTCTACTAAAAATACAAAAATTAGCTGGGCATGGTGGCGTGCCCTGTAATCCCAGCTACTCAGGAGGTTGAGGTAGGAGAATCGCTTGAACCCGGGAGATGGAGGTTGCACTGAGCCGAGATCGTGCCACTGCACTCCAGTCTGGCAACAGAGCAAGACTCTGTCTCAAAAAAGAAGAAGAAGAAAAAAAAGAAAGCTACAGAGGGAGGAAAAAATCACTCACAGTGTCTCTGTCCAGCAACCACAATTGTTTACTTTTTGGCATGCTTTCTCCCATTATTTTTTTATGCCTGCTACTGTTACAGTGGTCAGAGACTGGGTCTCCCTATGTCACCCAGGCTGGTCTCAAACTCCTGGCCTCAAGTGATTCCCCTGCCTCAGCCTCCCAAGTACTGAGACTGTAGGCATGAGCCACCAGGCCCAGCTTACATACACAATTTTCTATCTAGGATTTCATTACTTAATGTTATAAGCATTTTCCCATGTCAATAAAATTTTTTATAAACATTCTTTTTATGATTTCATGGTAGGCAGTACATGTACATACCATAATTTTCTTATCTGTTCCTCTGTTGTTGGGCTTTTAAGTTGCCTACATCTTTTTCCTGTACGATAACACCTCAGTGAATATCTTCTTGCATAAGTCTTTGTCTGAAATCCATTGATTTCCTTAAGCTAGATTCCAAAAAATAGAAGTACTGGGTCTAGAGGCAGAGAATTTATTTTTTTAAGTTGAATTTTGAATTGTTGTTATGTACACATGGCACACAATTCCAAAGGTACTAAAGGTTACACAATAAGAACAGTCATTCTCCTACTTGGTCGTTTAGCAGTGGTTCCTTCTTTTTTTCCTTTTTTCTTTCTTTCTTTTTTTTTTTTTTTCACTTAAAGGCTAGCGTGATAGTAAGGTTTTTCTTCTTAAAGGCAATGTGGTTGCCTGTTTTCTTTGTGGGTATATTTCTTATGGGGGAATCTATATATTTAAATACATATATTTTAAAATATAGATTCCTTTTTCATATAGAAACAGTAGCACATCAGATACCTTTGCACTTTCCTCTTCTTGCTTAATATTTCTTGATGATTGCTCTATACATAAAATAGAGAACTGCCTCATTTTCTTAAAATATTGCATAGAATTCCTTTAAATGGAAGTGCCAGATTAAATTAATCAATCCTATTGATGCATTTTTGGGTTGTTTTTCATCCTTTGCTACTGGAACAGTGCCGTCATGAACGTCCTTACGTGTGTATGCCATTTTGTACATGTGCAAGCACACCCATCTCTACAATGGATTCCCTTAAATGGAATTGCTGGGTCCCAGGGATTTTACATGTGGATAACTATTGCTATCTCCACAGAGGGTGGCCATTTCCTGATAGAGGATATGCAGAGTTTTTAAAGCTCTCGATAGAAATGGCACGACTGCTTTCCAGAAAAGCGTTCGTTACCTGTTCACACTCTCACCCGCGCGCTGCTCCCTCCTCCCACGGACCTGCCTGGCTGACAAGTTAAAACACACACGCGCGCGCGCACACACACACACACACAACGGTATGGAGATGTCTGCAGGGTTTATTCTCAATAGTCATTATTTCAAAAGGATCTGAAAGATTAGCAAAGGTTTGCAAATATTTAACTTTTAGACCTTTTCTAATAAAAAAATATTTAAAACCCAGGATCTGAGAGAATTTCCTAGCCCTCGTTTTTTTCACGCGTGACCTTGGCAAATGACTTCTCCTTTCCAAGCCTGTCATGGCTTACAATTGTCGTGGGGAGGAAGTGAGATATGACACTCAGGGAAGTGCTTGGCACACAGCAAGCGCTCAAAAGGTGGTCGCTGGGAAGAAACGGTGGTGAAGGAAAAAGCGCCAGCCCTCCGAGTCATCCCAGCGGTCAGAGGAAGGGAGTCTCCCAGGCTCCAAAAAGTGAGCTGGGCGGTGCCGGCGGCTTTGTTCTTTCCCCCGAAATCTCTCGCTGGTCTTTCCTCCCTTGGAGAGGAAAACGGAAACCTGCCACCAGCTCCCGGAGAGAAACACCCAGACCAAGACTGGCCCCTAACCGGGGCTGGGGCCTAGGGGCTGGGCCCTCTCCCGGGTCACTGAATCCACCTCGGTGAAGCCCAAGGAGACTTTGGTCCGCGCCCCGAGTGGAGGACCGGGTTTCTGCCGCGGGCGTCCCCAGCCTGCTCCGAGACCCGGAATGCCAAGTTCTTCCATCCCTACTCGTTTCTTACTCAACCCCTGTTCTTCCTGAAGCTAACTGCAGGCACTGGCCGCAGGCGCCTCCCTGACGGGCCCCTCCCAGCGACCTGGGTGGGCGCGGCCGCGTGCGCCCGGGGATCCGGGCTTCTCCGCCACTCGCGAACGCGACCTCGTACGGTTTCCCGCAGCACTGGCTCCCCGCCATCCAGAGACCCCACCCGCTCCCAGGGCCCCGCGAGCGGCCGGGAGGGGACGTAGCGGCACGCGTCAGTGCTGCAGTCGGGCTTGCACCTCCGCCCGGATGCGAAATGGCCCGAGCGGGCTCCGCACCGCCAGTGAGCCCCAGCCTTCCCTTCTCCTAGCACAGAGGTGCTGCCCTGAAAAATCAGCTACTAGAGACACCATTTCGGTCCCCACCCTTGTCTCAGCCAAGGAAGAACCAATCACAACGCTTGTGTGTCGCTGTGCAAGCCGCAGGTGGGGTGGGAGAGCAGATCCCGTGGAACGCAGCGAAGCCATTTTCTGGGAGGATTCGCAGTCATTTCCACTGCTGGTGTGTAACTTCCACAGATGGTATAATCACCATGTTTAATTTCAGCCATTCCCTCTCCGCCAACTCCCCTCACACCGTGGCCTTTCCTTTCCCCAAGCGAGGTGGGGTCTAGTCTTGACCCTGAACCTAACCCGCTCTGTGACCCAGCCTCAGGCCTCAGTCTTTTAAGCTACAAAAATGCAAGGAAGGAATAAAATTAGAGAATGGCAAATATTGGTGAGGTTAGGGGGAAATGTATTCTCCGGATTTGTCTTTAAACTGGAAATATTTATGACCTGTGCCAGATAATCCTATGTCTTGGTCTCTACCCTAGAAAAATATTTGCACATGTACCCAGGAAGGCTGTCTCTTGCAGGACCATATCTAATAACAAACCACTGTAAAGAGCTCAAGGGCTATCCGTAGGGAATGAATGAATACAATGGGGTCTATCTACAAAATGGGTCACGGCATCACAGAAGGAATCAGCCAGATCTATATATGCCTATATATGCAGAGAAATGGATAGGGCTCTAAAATATATTAAGTGAAAGTAGAAAGTTGCAGAATAATGCATACAATATAATACAATTTTTGTAACATGTTAAGCAGAACTGTGGATACTCTGTGATTACATTCAAACATACATAAAAGCATTTAAAAAAAACTGAAAAGTTCTTTTCAGTTCAGTTCTTTTCAGTTCACTCCTAATTCATCCAAGTGGCTGTCTCTGGAGAGGGAGTTGGGATAGCAAGTGGAGGTGAGAGGCAACTTCAGCTTTCTTTGTAATATTCTAATTTTATTTTTAAAAATGACAGCCGAGTGCAGTGGCTCACGCCTGTAATCCGAGCACTTTGAGCGGCCAAGGCGGGCAGATCACGAGGTCAGGCGTTCAAGACCAGCCTGGACAACACAGTGAAACCCCGTCTCTATAAAAATACAAAAATTAGCCGGGCGTGGTGGTGGGTGTCTGTAGTCCCAGCCACTCAGGAGGCTGAGGCAGGATAATCACTTGAACCCGGGAGATGGGGGTTGCAGTAAGCTGAGATCATACCACTGCACACCAGCCTGGGAGACACAGCAAGACTGTGTCTCAAAAAATAAATAAATAAATAAAATAAAAATGACAGTACATTCAGATATTACTTAAGGAATTTTAAGCTGCATGTTCATGAAATACTGGAGACAAATATGTCAAAATGTAAACAGTGGTTAATTCCAGGTGATAGGAAATATGAATAATTGTTATTTTCTTCTTTGTACTTTTTCGGGTTTTAGTTTTTCAACATGCAGGGAAGGGATTCAAGAGTGACCGTGTGACCCATCAGGTCCCTCAGCTCAAAGAATCTGCAATGTTGTGATTCTAGATGGTCATCCTTAAAGTCCTAGCTCCCCACTCTACCCCGAAGGGCTTACAAGCTTTGCAGGGCAGGGGAGCCTCAACATTGGCGCTCCACTGGGGAAAGTTCTTGGCTTCCTCCAGGAAAGAATTCAAGGGTGAGCTAGTGGCAGAAGAAAACAGCTTTATTGAGGCAGCAGTGTTACAGCTCCGTGACTGTTCCCACTGAGAAGAGAGTGGAGTCTAGCAGCTCAGGGACAGTTCTGCAGTTTCATTTATATCCACTTTTAATTACATGCAAATGAAGGGGCAGGTTATTCAGAAATTTCTTTTTATTTGAGACAGAGTCTCACTCTGTTGCCCAGGCTGGAGTACAGTGGCATGATCTTGGCTCACTGAAACCTCCACCTCCCGGGTTTAAGTGATTCTCTTGCCTCAGCCTCCAGAGTAGCTGGGAATACAGGCGTGTGCCATCATGTCTGGCTAATTTTTGTACATTTAGTACAGATAGGGTTTCATCATGCTGGCTAGGCTGGATTCAAACTCCTGACCTTGTGATCTGCCCGCCTCAGCCTCCCAAAATGCTAGGATTACAGGTGTGAGTCACTGCACCCAGCCAGTTATTCAGAAATTTCTAGAAAAAAGGTGGTAACTTCCAGGTTGTTGCTAGGGAATGGGTAAACTGTCAGGGCACTGGTGGGCATGTCAGCTAGTCTTGAATCTGGTTCAGTGTTGAGTCCTGCCTCCTACCTCACAAGGAAGGGCCTTGGTGCTGCTGCCCCAGATCCCCTCCCCTGTCTCAAATCCAGGTTTAACTTTAAACCTGCTGGAGGGACAGGGCAAACTATTTGCAGTTCACCTACTGCTCTAGGCTGGCTTCTTCTACGCATTTGGCTGTACCATTTCCTCTTCCTGGCACCCTCTCCCCCTTCCTCTTTGCCTGCAAGCTTCCTTCAGGCCTCATCAACTCAGCCGCCCCTTCCCCTAGGAGGCCTTCCCTGTTTCCCCTCCGCTGCCTGGGTTAGCCTCTGTCCCCCTGTGCCCCTTTAGTGCTCTGAGCTGATTGTCTACTTACTATGTGCTCTTGAGGCCAGGGACATGCCTTCTTTCTTCCTGTACTTCCAGGACCTAGTACGACATGACACCTCATGGTTCACCAGTAACCTTCTGTTGAATGAACGGACAATCAGCATCAAAGGCAACAAATTCTTCTCTGGGCTGAGTTTTCTGGTACTTATCCTAAAAACTGTGCTGAAGATAAGAGGCAGAATCAAGATTTGAACTCAGAGACCCTGACTCCAGAGCCCACACTCTCAACCACTGTGCTCTGAGCCCCTAATGCACTTGGCTGGTTCATATACCAAATATGTATTGAGAGCCTACTATTTGTCAGGCGCTATTCTATGGTAATGAAGAAAACAGACTTGAAAAACTAACCGTTGGGTACTGTGCTCACCATCTGAGTGGCAGGATCATTCATATTCCAAACCTCAGCATCACACAATATACCCATTTAAGAAATCCGAACATGGGCTGGGCGCGGTGGCTCAAGCCTGTAATCCCAGCACTTTGGGAGGCCGAGGTGGGTGGATCATGAGGTCAGGAGATCGAGACCATCCTGGCTAACACAGTGAAATCCCGTCTCTACTAGAAAATACAAAAAACTAGCCGGGCGAGGTGGCGGGCGCCGGTAGTCCCAGCTACTTGGGAGGCTGAGGCAGGAGAATGGCGTAAACCCGGGAGGTGGAGCTTGCAGTGAGCTGAGATCCGGCCACTGCACTCCAGCCTGGGTGACACAGCGAGACTCCGTCTCAAAAAAAAAGAAAAAGAAATCCGAACATGTACCTCCTGAAATAAAAGTAGGATTTTTTTTTTTTTTTTTTTTTAAACAGTATCTCTCTCTGTTGCCCAGGCTAGAGTGCAGTGGTGCAATCTCGGATCACTGCAGCCTCCACCTCCCGGGTTCAAGCATTCTCCTGCCTCAGCCTCCCGAGTAGCTGGGACTGCAGGTGTGCGCCACCATGGCCAGTATTTTTAGTAGAGATGGGGTTTCGCCATATTGGCCAGGCTAGTCTCGAACTCCTGGGCTCAAGTGATCTTCCCATCTTGGCCTCCCAAAGTGTTGGGATTAGACGCGTGAGCCACCATGCCCAGCCGGAAATTATTATTATTTTTTAAAGGTATCAACAGAACATGCTCCTCCTCCCGCTCGGCTGGGGCCTGCACTCTCCAGTGTACTGCCTGCTCTGTCCCCTCTGGTGCCGCCTCCTCTGGTGGGAGGGTCAGACTGAGGACCAATTGGGAGGCTGCCTAGTAATCCTGCAGAGGGATGGGGCCTGCACCCACCCTGGGGCATTACTGCTTTCTCATTCATGCAAGGGTTTAGCTGAAAGAGGTCTTGGTATCTAAGAGCAATAAGCCCCCAAGGTCTACAAATCAATGGAGTTCCAGGCCTGCACGGTGGTTCACGCCTGTAATCCCAGCAGTTTGGGAAGTTGAGGTAGGCGAATCACTTAAGGTCAGGAGTCTGAGACCACCCTAGCCAACGTGGTGAAACCCTATCTCTACTAAAAATAGAAAAATTAGCTGGGTGTGGTGGTGTGCGCCTTTAATCCCAGCCACTTAGGTGGCTGAGGCAGGGAAATCGCTTGAACCCAGGAGGCGGAGGTTGCAGTGAACCAAGATCGCACCACTGCATTCCAGCCTGGGCGAGAGAGTGAGACTCCATCTCAAAAAAAAAAAAAAAAAAAAAAAAAAAATCAGTGGTGTTCTAATGAATGACACATCTGCTTTTCTTCCCCTCCTGTATTTTCTCTTGCACAGCATCCTACCCTTTGCCACCTGACACCCCGGCCACCCCCAGCTTCCCAGCTTGAATTCTACAACGTGTAGACTTTCACCCTCTCAGAATGGGTGTGTTATCAGCAGCCTTCGTTTCCACTTCCTGTGACAGCTGTAACCTCTGTTCTCACTGAATTGCTAAGATTGCTGATAGATGCCAACTGCTTGGAAGCTTTTTAAGTGACTAGGATCAAGCTCTGTGCCAAGCCATAGAAAAATGGGCTACGGAATGGCCCAGAAATTTAGTGAATTAAACTAGTAATTCCCCCTCGTTTCTAGGCCCACAAGAGCCCATTGAAGAAACAGAGTAGATCTAAAATGAAAATCATTTTAGCCTCATGTAGGAGGAAGCGTCAATCTACCCATCATCTACCCATCAGAAGCACCGGAAGCTGGCTGGGCACGGTGGCTCACGCCTGTAATCCCAGCACTTTGGGAGGCCGAGGTGGGCGGATTACGAGGTCAGGAGATCGAGACTATTCTGGCTAACACAGTGAAACCCTGTCTCTACTAAAAAATGGAAAAAATTAGCCGGGCGTGTTAGTGGGCACCTGTGGTCCCAGCTACTCGGGAGGCTGAGGCAGGAGAATGGCATGAATCCAGGAGGGGTAGCTTGCAGTGAGCCGAGATCGCACCACTGCGCTCCAGCCTGGGCGACAGAGCGAGACTCCATCTCAAAAAAAGAAAAAAAGGAGCACCGGAAACCCAGCAGAGGACAAGAGCCAAACCCCGGCCTCCTCATTAAAATAAATGTCACTGGCTAAGGAGACAAGATGCTACGTGCAAGACGGTATCCTGGATTAGATCCTGTAACACAAAAACGGACCCCAGTGGAAACATGGGGAATCCGATTAAATTCGGCCATTCAGTTAATAGTATTGTACCAATGTTAATCTGTTAGTTTGGATAAATGTACCATGATTATGTAAGATGTTAACATCAAATGAAGCTGGCTGAAGGGCATATGGGAACTTCGTGTACCATCTTTGCAACTCTCTGGAAATCGAAAATGGTTGATTTCTTTTTTTTTTTTTTTTGAGACGGAGTCTCGCTCTGTCGCCCAGGCTGGAGTGCAGTGGCCGGATCTCAGCTCACTGCAAGCTCCGCCTCCCGGGTTTACGCCATTCTCCTGGCTCAGCCTCCCGAGTAGCTGGGACTACAGGCTGGGACTACAGGCGCCCGCCACCACGCCCGGCTAGTTTTTTGTATTTTTTTTTTTTTTTTAGTAGAGACGGGGTTTCACCGTGTTAGCCAGGATGGTCTCGATCTCCTGACCTCGTGATCCGCCTGTCTCGGCCTCCCAAAGTGCTGGGATTACAGGCTTGAGCCACCGCGCCCGGCCCGAAAATGGTTGATTTCAATTGAAATTTAAAAACAAATAAAAATTTTCTTTTTTTTTTTTTTTAAAGAAAGAGACCAGGCGCGGTGGCTCACACCTGTAATCCCAGCACTTTGGGAGGCCGAGGCAGGTAGATCACAAGGTCAAGAGTTCAAGACCAGCCCTACCAACATGGTGAAACTCCGTCTCTACTAAAAATACAAGCATTAGCCAGGCGTGGTGGCACGCACCTGTAATCCCAGCTACTCAGGAGGCCGAGGCAGGAGAATCACTTGAACCCAGGAGGCAGACGTTGTAGTGAGCTTAGATTGTGCCACTGCACTCCAGCCTGGGCGACAAAGTGAGACTGTCAAAAAAGAAAGAAGAAGGAAGGAAGGAAGGAAGGAGAGAAAGAGAGAGAAAGAACGAAAGAAAGAAAGAGATGTCACTGGAATAGTCTTTTTGAATTTGCAAGGGACTAGACTGCAGAATATACACTCAGATATGCCATCTGACCTTAGCCCTAAGTGTTGTTCAGTGGCCAAAAAGACATTGGCTGAATGATTTAACACTTACAGAGTGTCTGTTTGTGGCACTGCAGGGATGGCAAGACAGAATCACATAGGATCCTGCCCTGAAGGAGTTTACTCACTAGTGAGAGGGACAGACATGTATATGGATAGCTGCAATAGCAGCATAGTGGTGAGGGACAGAGAGGTTAATCAAGACCTTGAAGGTGGAGAGAATTTCAATATAGACTGAAGCGAAGGTACTCAAGGCCTTATGAGGGCTGGTGCTGTAGACTGAATGTTGTGTCTCTCCCACATTCATATGTTGAAGCCTATGGCCTACTGTAATGGTATTTGGAAGTAGAGCCTTTGGGAGGTGATTAGGTCATGAGGCTAGAGCCCTCATGAATGGGATTAGTGCCCATATAAAAAGAGGAGACATGGAATCTCTCTGTGCTCTCAGCCATCTCAACAAGAAGATGGCTTTCTGCAAACCAGGAAAAGAGCCCTCACCAGCCATCAGATCTGCTGCTGCCTTGAATTTGGACTTCCCAGCCTCCAGGACTGTGAGATATAAATGTTGGTTAAGCTACCCAGTCAATGTTGTTCTTTTACAACAGCCTGAACTAAGGCAGCTGGTGTCAGCAAAACAGTGGGGCATACAGGCATGTAATCTTTCAGGGAGCTGCCAATAGTCCAATAAAGCTGAAACTTGGTGAGGCAGTGGGAGGAGTGAGAGTGAGTTATAGAGGTTTCAGAGACACAGGACATAAGATGTGTAAGGAAGACAAAAGTCTCTTTTATTTTTTAAATATAATTGTTGGGACCAGGCGCAGCGGCTCATGCGTGTAATCCCAGCACTTTCGGGCAGATCACCTGGGGTCAGGAGTTCGAGACCAGGCTGGCCAACATGGTGAGACCCCCGTTTCTACTAAAAATACAAAAAATTAGCCAGGCGTAGTGGTGTGCACCTGTGATCCCAGCTACTTGGGAGGCTGAGGCAGAAGAATGCCTTGAACCTGGGAGGCAGAGGTTGCAGTGAGCCGAGATCGTGCCATTGCACTCTAGCTTGGGCAACAAGAGCAAAACTCCGTCTCAAAAAGAAAAATATGTATATACAATTTTTGTCATTAATAAAAGTAATACATGTTAATTTTAAGAAGTTTGGAAAATCCAGGATAATATAAAGAAGGAAAGCAAACTCAATTGTTATTTTCTTTCCAGAACTAATATTTTGGTGCATTTTCTTCATTATATTTTGTTCCTAGTTGAACTCATATTGTGCAATTGGGTAGGCTTTGTTTGTTCTATTTAGTGCAATATAGTGAGCCTCTCCCCATCTCATTAAAAAAGGACCTTAAAGCAGGAAGAGAGGTCATTTAGTCCACCTCTTTTCTAATGCAAGAATCCCAGTTCAACATTTCTGATGATTGTCTGCACACGTCTCATAGCAAGAATCTCATTCATGAAGAGGTCCCAGTCCATTCTATTGTTGGCTAAGTCCAGTGATTACAGAGCTCTTCTGTTCATCTTAGTTGTGCTTCTCTATAACCATCCCTCTTTGAGAAGACAGATTTTCTTTTTTATTATTATTATTATTTTTTAGACAGAGTCTTGCTCTGTCACCTAGGCTGGAGTGCAGTGGCGCGATCTCAGCTTACTGCAAGCTCCGCCTCCCAGGTTCATGCCATTCTCCTGCCTTAGCCTCCTGAGTAGCTGGGACTACAGGCTCCTGACACCATGCCTGGCTAATTTTTTGTATTTTTTTTAGTAGAGGCAGGGTTTCACCATGTTAGCCAGGAATGGTCTCGATCTCCTGACCTTGTGATCCGCCCGTCTCGGCCTCCCAAAGTGCTGGGATTACAAGCGTGAGCCACCGTGCCCGGCCCAAGACGACAGATTTTTCAAATGCATCAAGAATCATAGAATCTCAGGGAAAAGGAGGGGGAGGTCCTTGAGGAAGACTGACCTGGAGGTCCTCATGGAGATGAAGACCTGCAGTGACTTCACAGACGGTTTTAGCTGTGGATTTAGGAATCCTTGGACTCTAAGCCAGGGAAGGGAGTCTTTTCTTTTAGGTTTCAGAAATTTTTGCTTCTCTCATGTCATGTATCCCAAAGTTGAATCTGTCAAATGTTTTCAAGCAGAAAATGGCATGATCAGAGCTGTGCTTGATAGCTAATACCTTAGCTGTCATTTACTGAGGGTTTATTGTGTATAGGCACAATGCTAGGGACTTTACATATATTATTTTATTTAGTCCTGACAGCTCTATGAGGTAGGGGCATTCTTCCCATTTCACAGATGATGGAGCACAGGCCCCAAAAGGGGAAGTCACGTGCCCACACTCATATGAATAGTAACTGAGCAGTACCTGCTGCATCATATAAAGGACAGGATTTAAATTCCCCCTGACATGACACAAACTAGCCATGTGACGTTGGGCAAATGTCTAGAGTTCTCTGGTCTTTTCTCCCCTATTCATAAAATCATAGGGGTAGCCTGATAAAACAGTTTAGAGTGATAGCTGAAAGCATAGAGTCAGGGCCAGACTACAAAAGCTCTGCCACTTCTGTGTGGCCTAGTCGAACAAGTGATCTAATCTTGCTGCAAACCTGCTGCTAATGTTTGCCAGACCCAGGGCAGGAGTATAGAAGGGAAGCCCACATACCATATGGCTAAGTAGTTAAGAGTTATAAATCAAACTAACAAACTATTTTTTAAAAATACATGTTCTATCCTCCCACCTTGACAAATATACCTCCATAACAACCTAGAAAGCTAGGTTTTGAGTTGAGAATTCTTGGATTCCCCGGAGTTCCATGTGGGAATGTAGCAGAGCCAGCTCCCTTCTCTTCTCATTCCTGTGTGCATTCCCCAGCCCACATGCTCAGGCTCTGTCCACACCCCTTTCAAATAGCCAGCTCTAAGTACAGGGGTGCACTCACTGGCAGGAAGTTTGCCTTTGGGGGGATGGAACCAGGAAAGGGGCTGGCACAGATGCTGAAAGTGAACTTGGGCCATTTGGGTGGGGAATTCTGGAGTCCTGTGTTGAGAGGGTGGTCTAGAAGGGGTGCACAGGCTCCAGATGGATACATCTCTTTGGCCCCAGGGAACTGTGAGGAGGGACACAACTGGAGGAGGATTAGGGTGCAGCCCTCTAAAGAGTAGGGCCTAGGACAAGGACCCCATTTGACCTGTCTAAAAAAGGAGACCGGGTACGGTGGCTCACGCCTGTAATCCCAGCACTTTGGGAGGCCGAGGCAGGTGGATCACCTGAGGTTGGGAGTTTGAGACCAGCCTGACCAATGTAAAGAAACCAACATGGAGAAATGTCTCTATTAAAAATACAACATTAGCCGGGCATGGTGGTGTATGCCTGTAATCCCACCTACTTGGGAGGCTGAGGCAGAAGAATCGCTTGAACCCGGGAGGTGGAGGTTGCGGCGAGCCGAGATTGCGCCATTGCACTCCAGCCTCGGCAACAAGAGCGAAACTCTGTCTAAAAACAAAAACAAAACCTTTAAAAAGGTACTATCTCTCCATGCCTCAGTTTCCTTTATTTTATTATTTTTTCCCTCTAAAAAAGGCATTCTGAATCCGTTCCTTTATTTAGACTGACCAACTCATCTGGGCTTGCCTGGAACTTTCCTTGTTTTAGCACTGAAAGTCTCAAGTTCTGGAAAAACCCTTCGGTCCCTGGCAAACCAGGACAGTTGGTCACCTTCATTGCCTCATCTTTTCAATTAGGCTAATAATACCTCATAAGACTGTCATGAGAATTAAGTGAGTTAGTACATGTGGAGTGTTTAGACCAGTGGCTGCTGTGTAGTAAGCATTCTATGTGAGCTATTAACATTTAAAAGATTCCAGTCTAGGCCAGGTGTGCCTGGACCAGCTCATGCCTGTAACCCCAACACCTTGGGAGGCCAAGGCAGGAGGATCATTTAAGACCAGGAGTTCAAGACCAGACTGGGCAACGTGGTGAGACCCCCATCTCTAAAAAATTTTTTAAAATTAACCAACACATACCTGTTGTCCCAGCTACTCAGAAGGCTGAGGCAGGAGGATCACTTGAGCCTGAGAGGTTGAAGCTGCAGTGAGCCATGTTCATACCACTGCACTCCAACCAGGGTGACAAAGTGAGAACCTATCTCAAAACAACAAGAACAACAAAAAAGATAAAAAGCTGTCAATAATTATGACATGCTATTTATGAGGACCAACTGATTTCAAAGATCAAAAAATGTGGGGAAAAATACATCTTAGAATTAATTAAATAAGATCTGTGCCAGGCACATTGGGAGGGGAGTGAGACACGGCAATGAGAAAGACCCTGCCTTCAGAAAGCTTCCAGTCTCACGCACTTCCAATCTCAGTGCAGTCCAATCTCTTCCAATGGAGGTGCACCTCAAATCTCACTGCAGCCACGAGCAGGACTGAGACGGGTGCCACAGTGCAGGCACCAGAGCTGTTCTGAGATCAGCCTGTTGCTTGTCAAATATTTATAGGAGTTATTAATTTAGACAGAATTGACAGCCATGTCTTTCTTGGGATTTCAGTTCCTCCCCCTCCTTTTCTCTAATGCCTGACATTTCTAGGGACAAAGCCTTTCAAATCATTTTTGAATGAGTTGAGATAATGAATTAAAGTGCCACATGGCGAGTGTTGAATTGGTACAATGTGGAAGGCAATTTGGCACTATCCAAATTACAAATGTGCTTGCCTTTTAGCCCTGAAATACCATTTCTAGGAATATGTCTCGCAGATATACTCACACCCATGGGAAATGCCATATGAACGAGGTCATTCATTACAGCATGGTGAGCTATTCTGAATAATTGGGAGTAACCTAAGAGCCACCGATAGAGCACTGGTTAACTGCATCTTGGAATATTCATACCATGGACACCAGATCAAAGAAATGCTTGATGTATGAACAGGGAAAAGACCCCTGACATGGTTTTTGTTTGTTTGTTTAAGAGACAGGGTCTCTGGCCAGGCATGGTGGCTCACATCTGTAATTCCCGCACTTTGGGAAGTCAAGGCGGGTGGATCACTTGAGGTCAGTAGTTCAAAGACAGTCTGGCCAACATGGTGAAAACCCATCTCTACTAAAAATACAAAAAATTAGCCGGGCATGGTGGCATGTGCCTGTAATCCCAGTTACTCAGGAGGCTGAGGCAGGAGAATCCCTTGAACCCAGGAGGCAGAGGTTGTAATGAGTCGAGATGGTGCCTCTGTACTCCAGCCTGGGTGACAGAATGAGATCCTGTCTCTTTCAGCTTGGGTGACAGAGTAGGACTCTGACTCCACAAACAAAGAGACAGGGTCTCGTTCTGTCACCCAGGCTGGAGAACAGTGGGTGATCCTGGCTCACTGCAGGCAGTCTTTCCACCTTAGCTAGGACTACAGGCCCATGCCACCGTGCCAGCTAATTTTCTTTACTTATTTGTATTTTTTCATTTATTTGTAGACACAGGTTCTTGCTATGTAGCCCAGGCTGGTCTCAAACTCCTGGCCTCAGGTGATTCTTCTGCCCTGAGCTCCCAAAGTGCTGGGATTACAGGTGTGAGCTACCACACCCAGACCCTGACATGTACTGTTGTGAAAACTGCTAAGCAAAGAACAGTTATAGGAGGCTATCATGTGTATAAAAAGAGAGGGGATATGAATGCATACTTACAAGTTTGCTTGTGTACACATGAAGAAACTCCTGGATACACAGGAAACTGATTAGCAGAGATTATGGTGGGGGAGTGGTTGGTAGAGAACTTGGAAGATAAGAAGGGCTTCTTATACTTTATTTTTAAACCATGTGACTGTGTTACCTATTTAAAGTGTTAAATGAATTGAATTTAACCTCATGGGAAGAGTTAACCCAGTAACTACAATTTCCATCAAAGGGTGAAAGTCTAATAGTCATTCACTCATTCAATAACCTATAGCAGGCCAGGCACAGTGGCTCACGCCTGTAATCCCTGCACTTTGGGAGGCCAAGGCAGGTGGATCACCTGAGGTCAGGAGTTCGAGACCAGCCTGGTCAGCATGATGAAACCCCGTGTCTACTAAAAATACAAAAAATTAGCTGGGCGTGATGGCACGCGCCTGTAATTCCAGCTACTCAGGAGACTGAGGCGGGAGAATCGCGGGAGAACTGCAGCCTGGGCAACAAGAGCAAAACTCCATCTCAAAAAATAAAAATAAAAATAAAATAATCTACAGCAATCAGGAAACATCTCTAGCAATGATACCTAACAAGTGCTCAGCACTTTAAATGTGCCAGGCATTGTGCTAAGTGTTTTCATTTACATTATTTCATTTAACCCTCACCAGTCCCATAGAGTTCAGGTGTCTAATATCACAGAAGAGACAGAAGTTCACAGAAGGATGAGAGAGGTTGTTCTTTTTTTTTTTTTTGAGATGGAGTCTCGCTGTGTCACCCAGGCTTAAGTGTAGAGGTGCTGGCCGGGCGCGGTGGCTCAAGCCTGTAATCCTGGCACTTTGGGAGGCCGAGACGGGCGGATCACAGGGTCAGGAGATCGAGACCATCCTGGCTAACACAGTGAAACCCCGTCTCTACTAAAAAAATACAAAAAATTAGCCAGGTGTGGTGGCAGGCGCCTGTAGTCCCAGCTACTCTGAAGGCTGAGCCAGGAGAATGGCGTGAACCTGGGAGGCGGAGCTTGCAGTGAGCCGAGATCGCACCACTGCACTCCAGCCTGGGTGACAGAATGAGACTCCTTCTCAAAAAAAAAGAAAAAAAAGTGTAGTGGTGCTAATCTCAGCTCACCGCAACCTCCGCCTCCCAGGTTCACGCCATTCTCCTGCCTCAGCCTCCTGCATAGCTGGGACTACAGGCGCCCGCCACCACGCCTGGCTAATTTTTTGTATTTTTAGTAGAGACAGGGTTTCATCGTGTTAGCCAGGATGGTCTTGATCTCCTGATCTTGTGATCCGCCCGCCTCGACCTCCCAAAGTGCTGGGATTAGAGGTGTGAGCCACCATGCCTGGCTGAGAGGTTGTTCTTTCCCAAAGTTCTCTGCAAACATTCAGGCGCCACCATCCTGGGCCAGGCCTGAGAATGGCCACTGCACTAGGGATACCAAGAGAAAGACAGCACCCTGCCCTCTAGGACCTAATGGTCTAGTGAGGGAGACTGACATGTAAAATAGCAGACTCATAGACAGGTTTCGAATACAGAAGGGAGTGTTACAGCATAGTGCTCGAGGATTAGGGGACAAAGGGAACAGAGAGACTGGGGACAACAAGCAAACCTCTCTCTCCCACGACACCCTTTGGCCAAGGACAGGCCTCACAAGCAGCTGTGGAACTTGGAGGCGCCATGTGGGAGACAAACCCTGCAGCCTCAAGGCCAACAATGAACAAAGGCTGCCGGGCTGTCTGGCAGGAGAGGAGATCTGACAACGGCCTGGCCCGCCGTTCGATCAGTGTAGACATTCCTTCTGGACTTTGAAGCCTGAAGAGCTCTCCTTTAGCTGTCTACACAGATCAAATAAGCTGGATGACTGCCATATCTCCACTTCGTTGTGTGGCTCCATAGTCACAGCCAGCTCCATAACAATCCAACCAAACCATCTGAGCAGAGGCAAAAATAATTCTCATGGGTAAAGATAGACAGTTCCAAGATGTGAACATTAACTCCTTGCTGCCACTTCAGAAGAGAGTGGATCTTGAAGTTCGTTTTAGGAAGCTTTCCAGAAGGGCAATTCTGCCCCTCTCCAAAGTGAAGTGGCAAAGCTGTTGTCTCTCCTTACAGCTGAAAGCCCTTCCTATTCCAAGGCTTATATAGGATACCCACAGAAGCTGACAATGAGCTGTGATCTGGCTCTCGGAAAGGCAGCCCCACCCTAAAGGACAGGGATCAGGTCGGGTGCGGTGGTTCATGCCAGTAATCCCAGCACTTTGGGAGGCTGAGACAAGAGGATCTCTTGATCCCAGGAGTTCGAGGTCAACCTGGGCAACATAGTGAGACCCTGTCTCAATTTTTTAAAGTAAAATAATAATAATAATAATAAAAGGACAGGAATCATCCCACCTCAAAAGCACCTTTTTATTCACAGGCTCATTCTAGGGGAAACTTTAACCCAGCCCTCTCAGTCCTCAAGCAGCTGTGAGGAGCTCGGGACATTGTCACAGACTGGCCGAACCAGGCATCTCCCAACAAACCCAGAAGCCAAGTGGCATTGCTAAAAAAGATTAAAAATCGACATGAGTTCTAACATCTACGTTCCTTGCTATGGTTTCCATGGAAATAGACATCTGCTCTAGGGAGAAAGAAAAGGTGGGGGGAAGCAGTGTAAGTGCTTTAAAATAATCAGTGTTTTGAAAGATTTATTTCCTTTTTCTGTCACAACATTAATAGTTAGGAATGTGAGATTTTTGTGTGGCAATTTATTGTACTTAAAAAAATGCATTAAATGAGTGGGACTTTCCTCCGTGAACCTCCAGATCAAATACAAAGGCTTCAAGATAAAAAGCCTGTTCAGTGGGTAAGGACCTCTTGGGCTTGGGTTCCTTGCTCATTTGTGTTGCCTGCCTATCTGTCGCTTTCCTGAGGGGTCTCATCCCCATCCCTCTCCAACTTTTCTAATGATTTCTGAGACTCTGTTCAAAAAAATGACAGATGGAAGCACCTAGCCATTTTGAAGCCAAATTTGGTCTGAGAAGCCTTTCAATGCTCAGAATCTGAATTATTCCTGGTCCTGCTCACAGGCTAAGTGAAAACCACTTAGATTGGCTTCGGGGGGAGGCCGACCCCACACAAGGGCGATTGTTGGAAAAAGTGCCGCAACAAGCATATTTCAGGCAACAGCGCATTGCTAATTGTTTGCTTTGTGTAGTGTGCTGCTGCTTGTATGATCCAGTTTTTATTGTCTCGGGCACCTCTTAGTTGTATTTTATCTCTGGCACATGCCTAGTGGCTAACTAGGCATGAGAGTCTTTCTAAATTAGAACGGCTGTTTCAGGAAGGTTGGTCACATTTATTTCTTGATTTGGGGAGATGCAGCCCATTAATAAAATAAAGATACCTCTTCTGTTTAGTCAAGATCTCAAAGCAGGTGCCTTGGTGTATTGACCACCAACGGAGGACACAGTCTTGGTCAGAGAATGGGAGGAGGCGGGGACCATGTACATTTCATTTATTTTTTTCCCTCTTCTTGTGGAAGAAAGGGCCAGTTATTCTAAGCCTCGGTCAGACCAATTTCCTTTGTGCCTCTGCTGAGGTTCTAAGCTATCCAGGTCAGGGGGAACAGCGACCTTGTGGCTCCTTTTTTGATTTTTAAAAGGAACCCAGTGCTGCTCTGGGGAGCACGTGCTCTGAGAACAAAAGCAACACTTAACTGCAATCTGTGTAGTCTAGAACGACTATTGCTCTTCCTCCCCTATCATCCGCGGAAGGCTTGGCAGAACAGATGGAGTCTGCATTTAAGCTGAGTGGCTTTGTTAGACCAAAGGCGATCAAATTCCAGAGCCTCACGCTTTCCCGCACAGGTCCCTGGTCACCGGCTCGGGAACCTGAGGATGCTGGCAAGAACGCACACAGCGAGGGAAGGGACACGCCCGCGACCTGTGGGCTGAGTGGATTAGAAATTACGATGATGTAACAATATGGGTGACACGCCGGTCTCGGTGCAGGGCGCCGGGGGCAGGGGGCCCCGCAAGGGCGTGGAGTGGCATTGTGTTGTCACA
Organism: Theropithecus gelada; assembly: GCF_003255815.1. Lineage (NCBI taxonomy): Eukaryota > Metazoa > Chordata > Mammalia > Primates > Cercopithecidae > Theropithecus > Theropithecus gelada. Next base: position 53,305,737 of record NC_037668.1, on the reverse strand, counting down.
GGGTCTCGGGCGTCTTAGGTACCCATGTGGGTGGGGCACTAGAAGGGGCACTGCTCTGAGTGCTGCCCTTGGGGCGAGGCGGGCACGTGGCTCTTACAAGGCGGGGTCCAGGCGGCCAAATTCTGGAAAGGTAGGGAAGGACCCCACCACCACGCCTGCTCCACCCTGCCCTTGTTCTCGAGAAGGGGGAGCTGGTTCGGACCTAGTCCGGGGTCCACTGCCACTACCTCTTCCACGGCGAGACCACCCCCGCAGCCCCAGGCCCACACCTGGGGATGCTCCCCATGCGTCCCGCAACCCCCCGCATTGTCCTCCTGCCCTGCCGGCCAGGACTACACTTCCCGGGGTGCTTCGGGGTCCCGGGGGGCGGGGCTCCACGCGGGTTGTTGGGGGCGGGGGCGGCACGTGCCGCCGCTCTCGGCCAATGCGGAGCCCCGCGGGGAGGTCACGTGCCGCTGTTTGGCGCTTTTGTGCGCGCCCGGGTCTGTTGGTGCTCAGAGTGTGGTCAGGCGGCTCGGACCGAGCAGGTGGGTGCGGGGCTCGGAGGAGGCGGCGGCTGGCTGCGGCCAGCAAGAGGGATCCGGCCGGCGGGAGGGGCTGGGCCGTGGCAGCGACCCCCTGCTGCAGGGCGGCGGGCGGGGCTGCGGGGCCCGGAGGGGCTGGTGGGCGGGGGTCGCTCCGCTTTGTGTGTGGCTCGGGCGGAGCCTCGCCTTTGTCCCCGCTGTCTGGGGGCGCGGCTGTTCGTGGGCAGGGGGCTGGGCGAGCACCCGGAGTCCGCTCCGGGGTGCCGTCGACGAGACAATAGGGGGCGTGGGCCCTCATTTACCTCACTCCCTCTCTTCCCTTCGGGCCCCGCCGGGGTCCCCATTGTCTGAAGGGACGGGGCGGCGGCCCCCGGGACCAGCGGCTTTAGGGCCAAACTGCGGGCAGCCAGGGACGCGACCGTCCCCTGGCGACCGCAGCTGGTGACTGAGGGGCGGCGCTCCCGGTCCCCGCGAGGGTTCTTCTGTCTTCGCGGCCGGACGGGCGGACAGCTTGGATGGCGGCAGGCTGGGCATAGGGACGGCGGGAGGCGGTGACGAGCCCACCGCGGGGCCAGCCGGGGGCCTGTTCCCAGGGCCTGCCCCACCCGGTGAACTGTGACGGGGGTGGTGGCGGCGGCCTGGAGGTGTTTTTGGCGGGAGTTGGGGGGGGGCGTCTGCGCGGGGGGAGTCAGGCAGGGGCGGAGTTACCCGGATTGGACCGTTAGCCCCGCCCACCCCTCCCCTTCCCACGCGCGCGGGCTCTGGGGTGTTGAGAGTTCGGGGAGATTCGAAAAGGCGCGGGGAGGAAGGGGGCGGGGCCAGGGGCCGGAGCGCAGGGCGTGCTCTGATTGGCCGGAGGCGACTGGTCCTCTTCTCGTCTGGACCAGGACCACGCCCATCCTGGGTCCGGTGCTGCGTCTAATTTTCTGCTTTGCCTAAATCTTGTCGCTGCCTCTGGTTTAAATTTCTAGCTTTTGGCAACCTGTCATCCTACGTTTTTGGTACTAGCTGGGGTCTACAAAAATCATAATCTTAAAAAGATCAAGAGATACAGGATATTTCATGACATAACGGCAGCAAATATTATAAGTAAAAATCTAGAGGTTCAATAACATTTTGCTTGCTGTTGGGCAAGGGAGCTTAAACCTGAGGGACAATAGGAGTTCAACATTATTGGTTACTATTAGCTTGGGCGTTTTTTTATCCACCACGTCAGACACAGACAAAGCAGGGGTGGGTATTTCATTTACACAATGAGTTGTAGGCAGTATTAAGATGGCTCCGGGGGCACTGTTGAGTTGAATCTGGAATATCTTCTTACAGTTTCGGGGAAATGTTAAAGAGTTTACGGGGGAGAAAGATCCTTCACCCTTGTGACTTCGTCTGATTTTAAAAATCCGAGTTTTATGAACGAGCAAACTCAGTTAACTTGATTTTCTGCAACCAATATCATATTCAGGTCATATTTCCCAATATGTTCATTTAGATTTTGGTAATTTTTTTCGTGGTTAATGACGTCTTTATTCTACGTAGTGATTTTTATGACGATGTATGTAGATGTGGTGTGAGATCTCTTTTGGTTGATGACATACAGAAAGGCAAAGAAAGTGATTGCATGTTTTTGAAAATCATTTTCAGGGCTTTCCTTATCCCAGTTGATTGTGCAGAATACACTGCCTGTCGCTTGTCTTCTATTCACCATGGCTTCTTCTGGTAGGTAATCTATTTGGAAAAGCTGAAATTGTGATGGGCTTATGATTTTAGATTGAGGTGGCTCAGGTCTTCACCTTTGATTTGGCACTTATGGTCATATCCAAAACCTATTTTATGAATAGGAGAATTAAAAAATGATTATCACTTGAATGTGCCAAGAGCTCATAATTGTTTATTAGACAGTTTGGCTTAGTCTGAAGCAAAATTGTGGAGTTTGCACAAGTCTTTTGTTTATGAAAGCGATTGTCAGACACTGATGTCTCAAAACAGTATTTATTAATCCAAAAATGTTGAGCTTTGTTTTTCTGGGAGATGGTTTTTATTTTTTATTTTTTTTGAGACAGGGTCTCACTCTTGCCCAGGCTGGAGTGCAGTGGCTTAATTATAGCTCACTGCAGCCTTGACCTCTGGAGCTCAAGTGGGCTCAAGCGATTCTCCCACCTTAGCCTCCATAGCATCTGGGACTATCGGCATGGGCTACCACACCCACCTAATTAAAAAAAATTTTTTTTTGTAGAGATGGGCTTTCCCTTTGTTGCCAAGGCTGGTCTCAAACTTCAGGGCTCAAGGGATCTTCCTATGTTGGCCTCTCAAAGTGCTGGGATTATAGGCATTAGCCATGGTACCTGGCCTTGGGAAATGGTGTTTAGATAATATCTTGCTGCAAACACATCTTCCTCTAGTGTCAGTAGGCTGATAGGAATAAAAAGGGGAAAAAACCACAACTTTCCTCATCAGCCCTAATTTAATACATTAAATTGATTTGGGTTTTAGAAAATTATAGTACTGTTTATTAGAATAGGAGAATCCTGGTTTTCTGAATTATAAATATAATCAATTCTAGATATCCAGGTGAAAGAACTGGAGAAGCGTGCCTCAGGCCAGGCTTTTGAGCTGATTCTCAGCCCTCGGTCAAAAGAATCTGTTCCAGAATTCCCCCTTTCCCCTCCAAAGAAGAAGGATCTTTCTCTGGAGGAAATTCAGAAGAAATTAGAAGCTGCAGAAGAAAGACGCAAGGTAAACGAAGCAATTCACAGAAAGCAGGATATTAATTTATGTAATGGGCAGATCAGTTTTATTTCTATTAACAAGAAGAAAACAGAATTGTAGCTACACTGTGATTATTACATATGCCAGTGATTGGAAGGAAATACCAGTCCTCACTTATTGAACTCCTATTATGTGCCAGCTCCTTTGTTTATATTTTTCTCCTTTAATACATGGTGTTGCCTCAAATAATGGAAATTAGAAACGGTTTCAGGAATGTTAAGTCGTTTTTCTGCAGTCATACAACTAGTAAGTGTTGGGGTCAGAATTCAAGCCCTGGTCTGTCTTAAATCGAAGCTCATGCTTCCTCTTTGAAAAGATATGTTGCCAGATGATTCTTTGGCACTTTGGTTTTGTTTTTTGAGAGCTGTACAATAAAAACATTTTAAATTGCTAGTGTGATTGTGTTGCTCAGCTGGTATCATGGTAGCTTTTCTTATCTAAGCAATTCTATTATAAAGTAACTATCATTAAAAGCTAATTTGAAGAATCAATAAATATGCTAGTTGTAGAAAATTTGGAAAATACAGAAATTTATAAATGGAAATTAAAAGTATTCATTATCCCACTTCCCAGAAGCAACCAGTGTTAACATTTTGGTGTGTTTCTTTCCATTCGGTGTTACTCATTAACAACTGTACATAACTTTTCATTTAACTCCCTTTCCCAACCCTGAGTGGATTGATTTTAAAGTTGGGGCAAGTAAGGCACAAAAGGTAAGGGTAATAACCTTCCCCAGACCAGCATAGTGTGATTTGTAGGACACATACACACCCGCCCAAAGAGCCACAGTGCTTACACTAAGAGTCATCTTCTATGCTTCTATGTAAGAGTGTGAGTTCATGGAGTAGGAGGAAGCAATACAACCAAAGGTTGGACAGTGGAAAGTTTTTTAGACATCAACCCTGGCCCTGTAGTCATTAGCCTGTGCTTTACATAGTAACTGGCTAAATATAGTGAAACTCCCATCATGACTAGGATTTGGCAGAAGAGAATCAATAGAACCAGTGGCAGATGCTCTGTGGTTATCCTGCAAGTCAGTGGTTCCAAACACATCTGAATGTGTTTTGAGAACAAGCTGTTCTGTTGAAGGGGTCATACCAAGGTATGGTCTGGTAATTAATGCAGTTTCCTGAGACAAAAGCTAAGAAGACTTTTCCTTGAAACAAATTTTTCTGTCTTAAATAGTAATCTGCAGGCTTAGTCTTACATTTCCTATCATTGTTTTATCCAGTTATGGTTAAAATTTTTACAATGAGCTAGTTTTCTTTGGGTAGCTTTTGAAGTTAAATAGTGAAATTCTTTACAATAAAAGTGCCACTCCCAAGTACATATTCCTTAAGTCATCCAGATACCATTTTATTTATTTTATTTTATTTTTTTGAGACGAGCCTCGCTGTGCTCCCAGGCTGGAGTGCAGTGGCGTGATCTCGGCTCACTGCAAGCTCCGCCTCCCGGGTTCACGCCATTCTCCCGCCTCAGCCTCCCAAGTAGCTGAGACTACAGGCGCCCGCCACCACGCCCGGCTAGTTTTTTTGTATTTTTAGTAGAGACGGGGTTTCACCATGTTAGCCAGGATAGTCTCGATCTCCTGACCTCGTGATCCACCCGCCTCGGCCTCCCAAAGTGCTGGGATTACAGGCTTGAGCCACCGCGCCCGGCCCCAGATACCATTAAGCAGTAAATCTTACAAGGATTTCCTTAAGGACTAATTGGGTAAGAGATTTCTGAACAGATAAGCAGTTTTCCAAAGTTAAATACAAATACTAGAAAAAATACCATTTTTACAGTATGATAGGGATAATTCAGGTCCTAACTTCGGTATTATTTAAACCGGACCTTATTTTCTGCCCCTTTTCAGTCCCCTTAGTAATTGATTTTTATTGTAATTTTAACTAATGCTGAATACATTTTATTTTTTGAGGCAGAGTCTGTCACCCAGGGTGGAGTGCAGTGGCGCGATCTCGGCTCACTGCAACCTCCACCTCCTGGGTTCAAGCAATTCTCCTGCCTTAGCCTCCCAAGTAGCTTGGATACTACAGGTGCCCGCCACCACGCCTGGCTAATTTTTGTATTTTTAGTATAGGTAGGGTTTCACCATGTTGGCCAAGCTGGTCTTGAACTCCTGACCTCAAATGATCCACCCACCTTGGCCTCCCAAAGTGCTGGGATTACAGGCGTGAGCCACCACCCCCAGCCTGAATACATTTCAAAGTGCCTAGCCTATTAAACTTTTTTTTCCAGTCGCATGAAGCTGAGGTCTTAAAGCAGCTGGCTGAGAAACGAGAGCACGAGAAAGAAGTGCTTCAGAAGGCAATAGAAGAGAACAACAACTTCAGTAAAATGGCAGAAGAGAAACTGACCCACAAAATGGAAGCTAACAAAGAGAACCGAGAGGCACAAATGGCTGCCAAACTGGAGCGTTTGCGAGAGAAGGTTGGTTTCTTACCTTGTAAAAGGGTTGAGCCTGGAGTTTCATGCACCAATTAGTTGGCTTGAACTAAGTGCTTTGATAAAAGGTATTTGGTGTCTTTTTGTCATCCATTTGGGGCTTAACATGTTAAATGAAAGGTATGTTTTAAGATGGAATATTCAGTAATTCCCAGCATAATTGCACAGTCCTTCGAAGACCAGTATGCGGCTTGTTAGGTTCTACAAGGGACCCAGGAGATTCGATGATGTCTCAGAACTCAAATTTTGTGGTTCCCACAGGCTGTAATATATGCACCGAGGTTGTGTTGGGCCTCTTTGAGGTGGGGGCTGGGGGTCGTGACTTGACAGGCTTTTTTTTTTTTTGACTGATGACACCTTACCCTTCCTTTGCAGGATAAGCACATTGAAGAAGTGCGGAAGAACAAAGAATCCAAAGACCCTGCTGACGAGACTGAAGCTGACTAATTTGCTCTGACAACTGACTTTCTCCCCATCCCCTTCCTAAATATCCAAAGACTGTACTGGCCAGTGTCATTTTATTTTTTCCCTCCTGACAAATATTTTAGAAGCTAATGTAGGACTGTATAGGTAGATTCAGACTGTAAGATGTTGTTTTAGGGGCTAAAGGGGAGAAACTAAAAGTGTTTTACTCTTTTTCTAAAGTGTTGGTCTTTCTAATGTAGCTATTTTTCTTGTTGCATCTTTTCTACTTCGGTACACTTGGTGTACTGGGTTAATGGCTAGTACTGTATTGGCTCTGTGAAAACATATTTGTGAAAAGAGTATGTAGTGGCTTCTTTTGAACTGTTAGATGCTGAATATCTGTTCACTTTTCAATCCCAATTCTGTCCCAATCTTACCAGATGCTACTGGACTTGAATGGTTAATAAAACTGCACAGTGCTGTTGGTGGCAGTGACTTCTTTCGAGTTAGGTTAATAAATCAAGCCATAGAGACCCTCCTGGTTGATACTTGTTCCAGATGGGGCCTTGGGGCTGGTAGAAATACCAAGGCACAAATGACCGCACGTTCTCTGCCCTCAGTTTCTTGCCCCAGTGTGGTTTGCATTGTCTACCTCCACAATGGCTGCTTTGTTTGGATGCCTCAGCCCAGGTCAGCTGTTACTATATTCTTTCAGATGTTTATTTGCAAACAAGCATTTTTTGTTCTGTGTCCCTTTTAAAAGGCAGATTAAAGGCACAAGCGTGTTACTAGAGAACAGTTTAGAGAGAATCTCAGGTCCTACTTGGTGGTTTGCTTGCTCTACATTACAGGTGGGGCATGTCCTCATCCTTTCCTGCCATAAAAACAACGACGCGAGAATCAGAATATTAATAAAACTTTATGTGCTGCTGTAGCAACTCCTGTGAAATAACTAAAGGGAACCTTAATTATTTCTAGAGTAGCATTTGACAGATACGTCATCTTGTATCCAGAGGCTGTAATAGTCCCCATTGTCAGTGCATTGCCTCTCAATTCAGGGAACGCCTTTGGCAGCTTTCCTGTGCTATTTGGGAAATAGCCTAATTATATATATTTTGTGGCTCTTAGACATCTGTATAAAAGCTCTTGGAAGCCAAGCACTTACAGCAAAAGATGATTGCTAATACTGCAGTGGGGTCCACGTGTTGCTAACGCATGTGCCTCTGTGGCTTGGGCTGTATCTTGAGATTGGGGTTTTACCAAACTTATTTATGAGAACAACAGCCTACCTCAACTTACCTAAGATTGTTAGGATTAAATGGGTTTGTGGCAAGAGAGCACACTTAGAACATAGGTATTTAGCATTCCATATAAATCACGATTACTGTTTTCAACCAGAGGCTAGTGAGTGATCTAAGTTTATACTCTTGAGTTGGAAATTATTATGCAGTTTTTGTATTCCTTGAATTGACTTTTAAATTTACTTAAATGATCAATCAGAGGAATTCTGAACAAAGCTTGGTTTTAAGAGTTATGCCCATGTAGGGCAAATAGGAACAAGTGCAAGTGTAGTTGAATACAACAATAGGTTCCGAGCAATATCTAAAGCAAGAGGACAGGATGAGGCTTGTGTGCAGTAGTGCAGCATAGTTCATCTTGGCTCCTGTCTCTGGGACATAGTAGGTGCCCTGGGATCTTTAAAATGCCAGTTCTGAGTAGATGGGAATACAAAGAGGGCCTGAGTGTAGAAACTTGGCATAATGATACAAGGTGTCCTACAAGTGGCAGTAAGCTTTTGTTCATCTAGGACATTTAGGGAGGGAAACTGGCCTCAGGAGAAAGCAAGGGAAAGATCAACATAGATCTGAAAGGATGCCCCATCAGTTGCCACCAATCCCACAGTGGCCCTGACTTCTATCCGAGGGTGATCCTGAGCCCCTGCCTTGTGACAGGCTTAAGTCACAGGAAACTGAAGGGGATGTATCTTACCACAGAAATAGAAGCTCTGGCTTTTCTATTTCACCTTGACCTTTGGTGAAGCACTTAGTCCTGGACCCCCATTTTCTCCTGGATAAAATGAGACAGTTGGGGGACATCAGTTAAGTAACTGTTACTCCCACATTCTTTGTATCTGGCTTGGAGTGAAGCGAAGGAGCGGTGGCACCTACGAGCTTCTGGGAAGTGTCTCTTGGCATGCTTTCCCGGGCCCAGCGTTCTCTGTGCCATCATGGGAGTCTGCGTCTGTCCCAGTGGGGCCAGCCTCTCCCGGCAGCACTTCCAATAGGTTGGCCTAATAAGGCCAGAGTGGTTTGACAAGCAGTCGAGGCTGTCACCAAGGTGCACACTCCGTTCCTTTTGTCTTGAATGGAAGATGAGGCTTGTCGCTTCCTGAGGATTTTGTACTTGAGCCTTATGATTGACTGGGCTCAGTGGAGAGAGGTTTGAAGGACGTGAAGGAGGCCCTTAAGTTAACATTTGACAAGCACCTAGATTGTGCTCCACTCTGGCCTGTGTGCTAGGGATGGAGAAAAAATGGGATGGGGCCAGCACATCATGTGTCCATGTGAGGGGAAGGAGAGCTGTAGAACGCTTACTTACCTGAGGGTGAGGCTCTCGACCACATACTTGTACTCACCAGGGTGCTCTAGTGCTTTGGTAAAAGGAGTGATCACAGAGGGCTTTGTGGTCTGGGAAGCTTTGAGAGGAGAAAGCACTTGAGCTTGTCCTTTGGGAAGTCAGATGAACCTTCCAAGCCAAACCCCAATAAAGCCCTTAATTGTTAAACACCTAGTAAGCCTGTGATTACAGCATGCACAGAGAACCTGCCATAGTTAATGGCCTGTAGTAGGCCCTCCAGGCAGGCCCCCTCCCCATTTCTTTATTCTAAGCAGTGGAGGCTCTTTGAAGGCTTTTGAACATGGGGACTGCAGTGGTTAGTAACAAAGCCATTTTAAGGAAGAGAAAGTGGAGGCAGGGTGAGTTGACTGGAGAATGGCTGCCATACAGGCTACAGTGGTCATCGTGGCTGTTGGGGCAGCACAGGGATGAGGTGGGAGGGCCTGCTGGGCTCTGAAGCAATCCATGTGACTGACTGCACTGAAGAACTGGGACATGTGCTCTAAACTTGGGAAGCTGGAGGAGAAACAAACCACTCCACTTGGGAAAATGGCAGTGCCACTATTTACTGAGCACTTGACATCCAGGCATCGTGTTCATTGTCTCCACCATACAGAGAAGTGAACAGGCAATGTAACGTACCCAAGGTCCTAAGCCAATAGGAGCAGCTTACCCAGGCAGTCCTGCTCTAGGCCCTGCACAGGGAGGGGGGCTGCTCTGACAGCTCAGCGTCCCCTCATCACCTGGAACAATTCCCCTCTGCCTCAGACCTGTTCACAAGATTCAGTGAGCAAATGAAAGTCCTATATTCAGCTGGTCCCACCTCCTTAAAAAGGCAAGGCCTCTTGTTATCCTTGCATGCCTTGGAGTGAGGTCTCATCCCCCGCCCCCAGCACTTTTATAAAGGTGCTCCTGTCTACTCTGTATCACTCTCCCAGTGGAGAATTCTGATTTTCAGCGATGTTTTAGCTCTCCCAGTAAAACTGGGCACCCAGATGAGTTTGGCTACCTTACTGTGAATTCGTTTGTTTGAATCACTGTTAAATGTGGTTCATTTAGGAATACAGAAGATGAAGACCAAGTTTCTTTTTTTTCTTTTTTTCCCTGAGACAGAGTCTTGCTCTGTTGCCCAGGCTGGAGTGCAGTGGCACGATCTTGGCTCACTGCAACCTGCCTCCTCCCAGGCAATTCTCCTGCCTCAGCCTCCCAAGTAGCTGGGATTACAGGCATGCACCACCATGCCGGGCTAATTTTTGTATTCTTAGTAGAGACCATGTTGGCCAGGCTGGTCTTGCACTCTTGACCTGGTCATCTGCCTGCCTCAGCCTCCCAAAGTGCTGAGATTATAGGCGTGAGCCACAGCACCCAGCAAGGCCAAGTTTCTTATAGAAAAGCTTCCCCCTTTGGGTGAAAGTTGGACTAGATGCCCTAGAAGTTCCCTTCCAAATCCAAGACTGTGATTCTCTACAGGGTTGGATTGCAGACCACCTGAGATCAGAGACCATGTCATAAACACAGAGCCGAACTCCAAGTCCCCAGACACATTGTTGGTGAGTCAAGTCTCTTGATACTTGCCTCTTCCCTTTTTGCCCAGGTGAAAGAAAGGTCCAAAATGTCCCTGTGGCTGCGGCCTCTGCCAGCAGAAGCTGGTATTCTGTACTTAAGGGCATAGGAAAGGGATTCTGACTTGTTTCTTACATGCACTTAGATTTTTAAAACTTAGTTGTAGGGTTTGATGAGCTCCAAAATGCAGCAGCTTCGTGGAGGGGCTCTGGTTCATAGCTGGAAAGGCCTGGCCTTCTTCCATCATGGCCAAGAGCAGAGCAGTACCTTCCCAGTCCTTGGACACCAAATCCTACTGAGACAAGTAGGCTGCTGAAATTGGATCCACAGGAAGAAGAAACAGACAGGAAATGAGCCAGCTGCCTCATTGCAGCCATCTCAGCAGAAGAGGACTGAGCCTCTGCTGGGCCTGGAGCTTCCAACCCCTGTGGCTTCCTGCTCCCCTCACTGGCAAAAAGCCCCAGTATTCACTGGAAGGGGAGGTCCCCATGCTAAGCCTAGGCTCCCCTCTTCCCTGCTCTCACAGCTCTCTACTTAATAGCAGCAACTAATAATTATTTGCATTGTCTCAGTGAATCCCCAGAACAACCTTAGGAGGTTATCATGGCCATTCCACAGGCAAGAAGTAAGGCAACTGGACCTAGATTAGAGGATTTGCCTAAATTCACAACTAGCAAGCAGTGGACTCAGGATTCAAACCCAGACTATTAACCCCCATGCTGTACGGCAGCTCCTCATGTATCACAAGTGTTACTCATTAATTCAAGTGTCTCCCCAGCTAGAACATAGGGTCCCTGAGAGCAGGGGGTTCTGCCTGTCACATTCACCACTGGATCTCCTGGCTCGTGGTGGGAGGTTAATGTGCTGGATTAAATAATGATGAGTGGGTGGGTGACTCCCACAGTCTACTTTGGGGCACTGGCTTTGTCCTCATCTTTTGCGGACCCCATGTGGAGTCAACCCTGTTTTCTAGAAGCAAATGATGGGTCTTCACCTTCTTTGCAGATGGCTCTGAGGTGCACAATCCTTAATGGAATCCTCCTGGATCCGAACACACAAACTGGTGGCCTGCAGCCAATGTTGAACCATAGGCATGTTGCATTCAGCGCATGCTGTGTTTTAAATTGAATTAGCTGACAATTCCATGTGAAAATCTGATTTCAAGCTTATCTTGAAAAAAGCCGACAGATCTGGCAACCCTGGGCTCGCAGTCCCTCCCAGCTGCCGTCAGCGGACTCTGGGCACTTGCTGCCCCCTCGAGGTAGGACTTGTGTTCTGCAGCTCTCCATCCCACTTGGGCCCACCCATTTCTGTCTTTTGCTGGATGGGCCCTGTGCCTGCTGGAGGCCCAGGGTTTGTAGTCCCTGACACAGAACAGCAACTCCATCACTCCAAGTCAGCCAAACTTTTTTTTAGATCAAAAGTCCAATCAGTACAAAAGGATGTATAATAGCCTGTAATCCCAGCACTTTGGGAGGCCAAGGCGGGTGGATCATGAGGTCAGGAGATCGAGACCATCCTGGCTAACATGGTGAAACTTCGTCTCTACTAAGAATACAAAAACAAAATTAGCCGGGCGTGGGGCGGGCGCCTGTAGTCCCAGCTACTCGGGAGGCTGAGGCAGGAGAATGGTGTGACCCCGGGAGGCGGAGATTTCAGTGAGCATAGATCACGCCACCGCACTCCAGCCTGGGCAACAGAGCGATACTGCATCTCAAAAAAAAAAAAAAAAAGATGTATAATAAAAGTGAATCTCCCTCCTTCCCAGGTCACCTAGCTGTCTCCCGTGTCAGAGATGTGCTGCACCTCTAAGCCCAGTCACCAAACACTTGCTGGCACCTCTATGGGCCAGACACCAGCTGGGTATCGGGATCCCATGGTACTTTTTCAAAATATGAGACTCAGGACCCTCATCAGACCTTTGGAGGCAGAATTTCTAAAATTGGAGCCAGCCTGTGGCTGGGTGTGTTGGCTCACACCTGTAAACCCAGCACTTTGGGAGGCCAAGGTGGGAGGATCACTTGAGCCCAGGAGTTGGAGACCAGCCTTATTAGGAGACATAGCAAGACTGTCTCTAAATAATTTAAAAGTAAATAAAAAAATAAAATTGGAGCCCCAGTGTCTAGAATTTTTTTTCAAACAGGGTCTCTGTCACCCAGGCCGGAGTGCAGTGGTGCAAACTCAGCTCACTGCAGCCTCAGCCTCCTTGGCTCAAGCAATCCTCCAACCTGTTTCCAGAGTAGCTTGGACTATAGGTGTGTGCCACCATGGCTGGCTAATATTTGTAATTTTTGTAGAGATGAGATTTCACCATGTTGCCCAGGCTGGTCTCCAACTCCTGAGCTCAAGCAATCCACCAGCGTCAACCTTCCAGACTGCTGGGATTACAGGCATGAGCCACCGTGTCTGGCCTAGATTTTTTTTTTTTTTAAGCCAGCAACGTTTCTGTTGCTCACCTAGGCAGAGACCTCTCTACTCAGGATGCAACATCTAAACACCATTGCCATCTCTCCAGTACCAGACAGCCTGGTGGAGATGAGCCTGCAGCTGCTCTCGTCACAGCCCCTGCTCATAGTGTGCAGACCGTACCCTGCACAGGAGATCCCGCTGAGGAGATGTGGGGCCTGAAATCCAGTCATACGCCACAACCAAGGCACATATTACATTCCCTCATCTTCCCAGGAGCAGGCACCACTTCCTAATTTACCATGTCACCTAATCAATACAAATACAGGGAGACCTGTGCTCTGCTGTGGGACACAGATAGGGGCTCCTCAGGATGTAGGCCCAGGGTGACTTCCTGTAGGAGATAATGCTTGGGCCAAGTTTGACTTAGGGAGTAGAAGCAAAGAAGGCGCCTCTCTATTTACCTCCCAAACCCAAGCTACCCCACCCCACGCCCTACCCCATGACTCCCTGTGGTTATCAAGGGCACCACCATTCTCCTGGCCACTGACAGGGACACTTTAATAACAGTACACATTGGCCAGGCACGGTGGCTCACACCTGTCATCCCAGCACTTTGGGAGGCCGAGGTGAGGTGGGTGGATCACCTGAGGTCAGGAGTTTGAGACCAGCCTGGCCAACATGGTGAAACCCCATCTCATCTAAAAATACAAAAATTAGCCAGGCGTGGTGGTGGGTGCCTGTAATCCCAGCTACTTGGGAGGCTGAGGCAGGAGAATTGCTTGAATCCGGGAGGCGGAGGTTGCAGTGAGCCAAGTTCACACCATTGCCCTCCAGCCTGGGCAACAAGAATGAGACTGTATCAAAAAAAATAAATAAAAACCAGTGCACATCAAGAAGTCCCTAGGGGACAGCTGGGGCATAAGGAGGTGTCAGCCATACATCAGACCAGTGTACCTGCCCTGGGCTGCTTGGGGTTGACCAGCTTGGTGTCCAGAAATGCCTGCTGGAGGGAGTCACAGTGCAGGAACCTTGTGCTCTTGGAAGATCTCCTGAGAGGCCCTGCAAAGCCAGAGTCCCTCTTAGCAAGTCGGATCCGAGCTATCAAAGTGTGGCTCGGGGATGGCTGCCAGCACACAAATTTTTACTGGTCTGCAGCGAGATAAGTACAGAAATTGAAAGTAAGCATTTAGAAACTTTTATGACAATTTTACAAGGTCTTGTCGAATGCTATTAAAATGAAGCTGAGGCTAGAATTTCACCTTTTTCATTTTTTTCTATTTAAATTATTGTAGTAAAATATAGATAACATAAATGTACCATTTTAGCCATTTTTGAGCATACAATTTAGAAGTGCTTTCACAATATTGTGTAACTACTAGTATTACATAGTATATATTTTTAAAATTTTACAAAAAGCATAAGTTAGCAGCAGATTAAACTTTTTTTCTTAAATTCAGCTTGAGAAGCTCTGGTCTAAATGGTAACCCATGGGGAAGCCTTGACGGTTTAGAGGCTCCTAATTGAATCCATTGCTTGGCTTTTTTCCCCAAATCACGGAGTGGAGTTAGGTCCCAGAGAATGGCGTGGGCTGAGGCCCAGGCTCCCTCCCGGGCTAGAAAACTGGGCAGACGGGCATCACCCGTGAAGGGAGGCCAGCCAGGCACTGCACAGCCTGGGGCAGTGCTGTCCTGTGTGCCTGGGCCAGGAAGCCTGGGTGAGAGACCCGGGGGCGTTTGGTTTAGAGGCCCAGCAGGCCTTCCTTCTAACTCAGTGTAGGGAGGCGATTGTTTAGAATCACAAAAATCTCAGCTTTAGCTGGGAGAACCCTCAGCGGCTCAGCTGTGGTGGCATCTACCCTCCCTGTTTAAAGAAGGAATCTGAGGTAAGAGAGAAAGGACTGGTTTGAGGTTGCAACCAGTTAGTGATGTAGTGATGGTCTCAAATACAGGCCTTTTAGTTCCTAGGCAGAAGCAGGGCAGAGATTTTTTTTTTTTTTTAAAGACAGAGTCTCTCTCTGTCTCCCAGGCTGGAATGCAGTGGCGCAAACCCGGCTCACTGCAGCCTCTGCCTCCTGGGGTTTAAGCTATTCTCCTGCCTCAGCCTCCTGAGTAGCTGGGATTGCAGGCGCCCCACCACCATGCCCAGCTAATTTGTGGGCCCCGCCCTGAATGAATCCTTAAAACAATCTTGGGAAGTAAATACTATTCTTTTTTATTCCATTTTATAGATGAAGAAACTGAGGTTCAGAGACGGTTAGGTCACTTATCCACTGCTAATCAGAGGCAGAGCCAGCAGGCTGCTTGCTCTCTCAATGCCATTTTCCAGATGGCGCGGTCCCATTCTGGCCTGAATTCAGGGGGCTCAATATGGCAGTGCCTGTGCTCACCTCTTTCCAGTTTTTTCCAAATGGTCTGTGACTCGGCCCCGGATGTGCTCACCTAGCAGGATCTCCTAGGCTGCCGGGTCTGTCCCGCAGACCCTGGCTGACTGACGATGAAATGAGTAGTCAGACACGTATGCAGTGTAACCGCAGCTGGATGACTGCCTGGCTCTAGTGGCCAGAGAGCAGCCCCCAGAAGCTGGAGCTGCTTGCTTTTACTCCATGCAGGCACAATGCCGAAAACCTGGAGCCCACACAACCTGTAGGTAATTAACATTTATTCTTCCGCTTTAGGGGAACTTCATGTGCAGATAATCAAAGGTCAGTTTCTGGTCAACATAAGTAAACAAGCCTGTTTAAGATAAATTCCCCCACACTCCCTTGTACCTACTCCTTGCCCTCTGCCTCAGAGTTATAGAACAGCTGCCTTCAGCTGTTCTCTCCTGGAGCTTTGCAGAGCCCTCTGATCTTTCAGAGGTCCTGCTTCTTTTCCCTATAGTTTCTCCCACCACTCTGACTGGTCTCCTACACTGAGCAATCAGGGAAGAGGGTTGGGATGTTGGTTCCAGTTTCTGACATACCTCATGTGTTGCATTCCCTACCCCAAGCTCCTTCCTCTCCCTTCTCTTTAGACCTCCAAGAGCTAGAAGTTTCCCTAAGAGACCACCCAAAACAAACCTCTCCATCCATGTATTCATTGAATACATCCTGGGGGAGGAGACAGACTATAAAAGAGATTCGGATGAGTGCTGTCAGGATGAAAAGGGTAATATAACAGACAATGACCGTGGGCAGGGGCAGTGTGTTCCTGGCAAAGGGAACTGCTAGTGCCAAGGCCTGAGGGCAGGAACTAGCAGGTATAAGGAAAGCGCCTAAGTGAGGCCCTCTTGGCTGGATGAGGTGGGCAAGGGGGACCCCATGCAAGGAGGTGCTCAGGGTCCAGCTGTGTAGCCTGGGGCCAGGGTGAGGGTTTGGTTATAGTCTGCATGATGCAAAGCTTCAAAGGGCTTTAAGGTGGGAGTGATGTGATCAGATTACTTGTGTAACGAATTCTTTAGCCACCAGGAGGAGAATGGATGGTAAGGAGAGCCGGAGTGCACAAGGGAGAGAGATGAGAGTGGCTTGGGCAGTGAGGTGGAGGGTCATGGTCAGATTCAGGATCCAGATCATGGTGAAGCTAACAGGAACTGTTGGACTGGATGTGGCCATGGAGTGAGGGCTGACTCTTGGACTTTTCACTTGGGGAGTTGAGTGAAGGGAGGTGCTATCTACTCAAACGAAGAAGCCTGGAGAAGGAGTAGGTGTGGGAGGATGGGTAGAGGGGAACAATGGTTTCATTTGGCCATGATGGCAGACCTTGCTGGCTGCTCTCCCAGGACTGAGTCTCTCCTCCCTTATAACAGAAACCTAAAAGTGTTTTATTTTGTTGCTGTTGTTGTTTTTGAAATGAAAGGTCTCACATATTTATTACTGAACCCAGCCAACCAACGCATTCATAACAGATTCAGAAAGGAAAAATATATTCCCAGTAAAACATGTCTAATTCTCCAGATAATGGTGACGTTTTCAGCTTGATACGGTAATGTGATTGTGACCTTCAGACAGCATAAATGTGTGTGCCATCTCACGTGCAATTCCTTATAGACTCAGCTTGGTTCTTCTCCGATGTCTCCTTTTGGAGTTGTACCTGATTTTATTGCCAGTTTTCATCCTAATCCACTGGGGAATGGAACGATTTTGCTTTTGTTTCTTGGCCAGGAATCGCTTAATCCTGAAAGTCTTGTGAGAAGACATGGCAAGAAGCGGAGTCAAGCACACACCATGATGGCAGAGAAAGGAAGAGAGGGGCCATTGTTATTGTTGTTAAGTACTCACCTGTCTGGCTCCTTCTTGTACCTTCTGCCCTTTTCCCATCCTCCTTTTTCTGAAACAGAGATGTGATACCTAGAAGTACAGCAGCCATCTTGTGATCATCAGGGTAAAAGTCACATAATGGCTGGGACAGGGAGATGGATAGATCCTGGGTCCTTGATAATATCATTGAGCTGACATACCAGTCTAGGCAAGTTGGTCATTTTACTTGTTTAAGCCACTGTTTTTGAGCCACCACCTCAGGCCCTTTGTGGCTTTTCATTGCTTGCTGCTGAATGAAGTCATAGCTGATGGAGTCATGTTGAGTTCAAGATTTTTGAAGGAGGGACGTGGGTCTAGGGAAGGAGAAGGAAGTTACCCCTATACACTGAGCTAGCCAACCCAGAGTTCAGTCATTTATTCATTCAAGAAATATTTATTGAGGATCTACTATGCACCAGGATCTATCCCAGGTGCTGAGAATTTAGCAGCAAATAAAGCAAAGATCCCCGCCCTTGAGGAGTTTGCATTCTGCTGTAATCAAGAAGCCAGCCTGACTTCTGGGCAATTGCATTTCATTTAATCCCAAGGGTGGTGGGGTTTCAGGTATGAACAGGTGATGGTGGTCAGGCATGGCATGTCTATTCCCACAGCCCTCCTCACCCACTCGTGATGTTATCAAATCAAAATGGTCAACATATTTCTCCAGTGTTTTCTAGGAGCCAGGCACTGTGCTGTGTTCTACCTCTGAGGGGGAGGTGTTCTGATTATCCCCATATTCTAGGAAGGTTAAGAAAGTGGCTCTAGTCACACAGCTAACCAGCGGTTGTGCTAGATTTAAACCCAGGGCTTTCTGACTCCAGAAATGCACTGACCCCCTCCACCCCCAGGGAACCTCTTTAAAAAAAAAAAAAACAACCAAGGGCCAGGCGTGGTGGCTCACACCTGTAATCCCAGCACTTTGGTGAAACGCCGTCTCTACTAAAAATACAAAAATTAGCTGGGCATGGTGTCACGCACCTGTAGTCCCAGCTACTCGGGAGGCTGAGGCAGGAGAATTGCTTGAATCCGGGAGGCGGAGGTTGCAGTGAGCCGAGATTGCACCGCTGCACTCCAGCCTGGCGACAGAGCGAGACTCCGTCTCAAAAAAACAAAACAAAAAAACACATCTTTATTGTCTAGAAATCTATATTTTCAAAATTCCCCACAAAAGATGCTGCTCTCTTATTTCCCCCATTTTCTTCCTTTTCTTCCATACCTCTACCATAAAGGACATTTTTATACTATATTAAAACTTCACCCAGATGTCCAGACGGCTCTCCACCTATGTATTCCTCTTATTTGCAAGCTGCATGTTCATGTAGCCATCTAAGATGCCAGATAGCCCTTGTACTCCATTCCCCACTGCATTTCAGCATCACCGGCTTTCCTGTTAACCCAATGAGGAAAGCTTTGGGATTGAGGGGTAGACTTACCGTAACTATGGGCAAATGCTGCAGGCTCCTGGACAACCTCTTGGTCCCTTTTGCTGTACCCATTTTTGTCATTGTTTAACAAACCATTTCCTGATTTCCCCTTTCTCCTTGTTTTGGAAAGGGACAATGTATCTTGTTCATTCCTGTGGTCCAGACACCTGAGTGAAGGCCTGGCACCCTTCATTCCTCCATCCCACTTTTTAAGAAGCTTTCTCTATGCTGAGTGCTGGGAATATAGACAAGTCACAGAACAAGACACACAGCCCGGGAGGGAAACAGGTAATTAACAGGTGTCACAGTGTAATGGGTCTGGTAGGATAATCAGAGGGACCAACCTTCCTTGGTACAGGAAAGGGCATCCAAGTCAGACCAGGGTGGTGGGGACCAGTCAAGGAGAGCTGCCTGGAGGAGTTGACACCTGAGCTGAGTCCCAGATGAGAAGCAGGAGTTGAGCAGGTAAATAAAAACAGTGGGGCCAGGCACGGTGGCTCACGTCTATAATCTCAGCACTTTGGAAGGCCGAGGCAGGTGGATCATGAGGTCAAGAGATCGAAACCATTCTGGCTAACATGGTGAAACCCCTCTCCTCAAAATACAAAACTATTAGCTGGGCATGGTGGTGCGCGTCTGTAGTCCCGGCTACTCAGGAGGCTGAGGCAGGAGAATCTCTTGAATCTGGGAGACAGAGATTGCAGTGAGCTGAGATCGCACCACTGCATTCCAGCCTGGGCAACAGAGCGAGACTCCGTCCCTCACCAAAAAAAAAAAAAAAAGCAGTGGGGGTGTTCCAGACAAAGGGATAAGCACATGGAGGGTGGAGAGAGGCGAGATGGCAGCACGTGAGATGGAGGCACACTCATCTCCCACTAAGGAGTCTTGCCTGGGCATCCTAGAACCCTGGGGCCAGAAGGATCTTTAATCATCAACAAATCCAACGTCCTCCTTTTCCAAATGAGGCCCAGAGAGGGGAAGCCATTTTTCCAAGGTCACATAGAAAGCTAATGATGGAGAATAGACTCAAACTCACTGCACTGCCTGGGTTTTGGATTTTCTTTTTTTTTTCTTTGATTCCCTCCCCCTGCCCTTCCCTCCCACGGTCCTCCAATTCATATTTCTCACGTGCCTACTTTGCACCAGCCCAGTACCCTGAGCTCCCTGCCCTAGAACCTTAGGCTTCCGGAGCCTGGGTCATCACCACCTCTTCCTATCAAACCTCCTCCCCACACCCTGTTCCTGCCTGACAGGTCATCACCACCTCCTCCTATCAAACCTCCTCCCCACACCCTGTTCCTGCCTGACCTTTCCTACACATTAAAAAATCCAGATGCCTATGTTGCTTCCCATACCAACAAGATCAGAATGTCTGGGGGCGGGGGCCAGGTGTCAGTATTTTTAAAGATCCCTGGATGATTCCATTTGTAGCAAAGTTTGAGAACCACTGTTTTAGCCTTGATGAAGGGCCCCTCCACCTCCTGTCCCTTGGCCTCTGGGTTGCAGATGACCTGGTGATGTTTCTTTTTCTTCCAGATGGACTTCTGGACTCAGGGGTCTGGGCCCTAGCACAGGTCTCTGCGGAGCTATCTTGTCTCCGCTCTGTTCCTGCCCTTTGTCCAGCCCTGGGCCTCCAATCTGCATTGATTACCTGGTCTGACCTATCTCACCATCACTAGGTACTTAATAAATATTTGCTGTTGATGATGGCAATGACCTTGAGACTGATGAACAGTCTGGCCAAGAGGATCCTTGATGTGGAAGATAGAAAAAGCCTTTGGGGTCAGGCAGACTTGGATTCTAATACCAGCCAGTTGTGCTTGCTGTGTCTGAGCCTCAGTTTCTCATCTGTGAAGAGGAGGTAACAGGAATGAAAATGCCTGCCTTGCGGTTTGTTGTAAGGACAGACACAGCCAATGTAAGAGAGATCAGCAGCTCACAGACCAGTTGCTCTGGGAGCAGACCGCTCTTGCGCTGATGGTAGGGAACTATTTTTGTACATGGCAAGTGGGACCTTAGGAAGGAAGGCAACTGTGAGGCTTCTGAGAAGGACCCTACACAAGGGAGTTTCCTCCCAGGACACGTGAATGGAGAGGGTGGCAGAAGCCTATGGGCAAGGGTCACAGGGATCAGCTACAGAGTGCCACCACCCTTCCTGGGGAATGCAGGGCAAGGTCCCTGGTGGGAGTTTTCCTGGGAAGCCAGAGAAGCACCCCATGAAGACAGAATCAACATTTGGGTACCTTCAGTACCCAGAGGCAGCAATGCCAACTACAACCACGCTCCGCATAGATTCTCTGATCTCTTCCTCCTTCATGGCACCAGCCCTGGGGAACCAGCATGGTGGGGAAATAATGAAGCTGGAATACAACCACTTATAGGCTTCACAACCTCCTCCTGTAGACACCAAATGGATTTTAGGATCACATTTTATTTCTCACCTGAGCAAGAAAAGCTACAGGAGCATCTCAAGCAGGGGGCAGGAGTCTCCAGAGGAGTTCAAGGGGCTCTGGCAAGAAAAATCAAGGGTCTGCATTCAAGAACTGGCTCCCCTGGCAATTGTATTACGAAGCCCATGTGTGCTGGGTGCCGGTGAAATTGCTGTCAAATGCCTGTGCGGCCTTGGCAAGGCCCTTTATTTCTCTGGGTCTCCGTTTCTCTAGCTGTGAAATGACTGTTATAAAAGAGCCCTGCTGGACTTTGGCAGTCTGTAAGAAGACCTGAGTTCTCCTCTCAGTTCCAAGCAGGAAAATTGAACGTATCCTGAGCCCAGAGCCTGCAACAAACTCTGGGCAGCCTCAGGAAGTCAGGCAGTGAAGTCCGAAAAATGATCTCTTCTGTATAGGGAGGAAATACAAATTTCAAAATTTGTAGTTTGAAAATGTCAGTTGCTATGTTAATTTTTATGTTACTATTTTTTCCATTTCCTGGTAATGACATGCTGTTATCTTTATTTATTTATTTATTTGTTAGAGATAGGGTCTCACTTTGTCACCCAGGCTGCAGTGTAGTGGCACTACTATAAGCTCACCGCTGTCTGAAATTCCTGGGCTCAAGTGAACCTCCCACCTCAGCCTCAGCAGCTGGGACTAAAGGCACATAATACCACGCCCAGCTAATATTTAAATGTTTTGTAGAGACTATGTCTCACCTTGTTGCCCTGGCTGTTCTCCAACTCCTGGCTTAAGTAATCCTTTGACCTCAGCCTCCCATGTTCTTTTTTAAACAGCTTCTTTAGAGCACAACTTACATACCATAAAGTTCACCTCTTTTAAAAATGTACATTGCACCAGGCACGGTGGCTCACGCCTGTAATCCCAGCACTTTGGGAAGCCGAGGAGGGCTAATCATGAGGTCAGGAGATCGAGACCATCTTGGCTAACGTGGTGGAACTCCGTCTCTACTAAAAATACAAAAAATTAGCCAGTGTGGTGGCATGCGCCTGTAGTCCCAGCTACTTGGGAGGCTGAGGCTGGAGAATGGCATTAACCCAGGAGGCAGAGCTTGCAGTGAGCCGAGATTGCGCCACTGCACTCCAGCCTGGGCGACAGAGCGAGACTCTGTCTCAAAACAAAACAAAATAGAAACAACAAAAAAAGTGTACATTGCAATGACTTTTAGCAAATTTACAGGGTTTTGCAACCATTACCTCAATCTAATTTTATTTATTTATTTATCTATTTATTTATTTATTTATTGAGATGGAGTTTCATTCTTGTTGCCCAGGCTGGAGTGCAATGGCATGATCTCGGCTCCCTGCAACCTCTGCCTCCCGGGTTCCAGTGATTCTCCCGCTTCAGCCTCCGAAGTAGCGGGGATTACAGGCGCCTGCCACCATGCCCAGCTAAAATTTTTTTGTAATTTTAGTAGAGATGGAGTTTCGCCATGTTGACCAGTCAGGTCTCGAACTCTTGACCTCAGTTGGTCCACTCGCCTCAGCCTCCCAAAGTGCTGGAATTACAGGTGTGAGCCACTGCGCCTGGCCCTATTATTATTATTTTTTTCTTAGAGACAGAGTATGGCTTTGTCACCCAGGCTGGAGCACAGTAGTGCAATCATAGCTCACTGCAGCCTTGAACTCCTGGGCTCAAGCAGTCCTCCCGCCTCAAGTCCTCCACCTCAGGCGTGCACTACCATGCCCAGCTAATTAAGGTGACATTTAAATAGACCTGAGGGAAGTGAGGAGCTGCCGCTGTTTGGAGTTGTGTGACCTGAGCCAGGCACAGGGCCCTGCACTTAGGAGGGCCCCATGCTGGATGTCAGCTCTGCTGTCCCTATCTTGAAGTGCTTAATTTTTATTTATTTTATTTTATTTTATTTTATTTTATTTTATTTTATTTTTGACAGAGTTTCGCTCTTGTTGCCCAGGCTAGAATGCAATGGCACGATCTCGACTCATGGCAACCTCCACCTCCTGAGTTCAAGTGATTCTCCTGCCTCAGCCTCCTGAGTAGCTGGGATTACAGGCATGCACCACCATGCCCAGCTATTTTTGTATTTTTATTAGAAATGGGGTTTCTCCATGTTGATCAGGCTGATCTGGATCTCCTGACCTCAGGTGATCCGCCTGTCTCGGCCTCCCAAAGTGCTGGGATAACAGGCGTGAGCCGCCGTGCCCGGCCTGAAGTTCTTAATTTTTGTGTGCATTTTCACTGTGTACAGGGTATGTGGCCAGTCCTGCTGAGGCCAAATGAGTTCCAGGCAGAAGGAACACCAAGTGCAAAGCTCACAGAGTGCGCAGGTGTTGACATCTGGAGTAGGGAAGGAGTCCACAGTTGGCTTCTCCTCTCTTTCTGCCCTTTGCGCTTTCATCTCCTCCCCAGCTGCCCACTGTGGTTCTGGCACCTCCAGGGCTGATGCAGGAGGGAGAGGGAAGAGATTCCGGAGTCAAGAAGGGTCTGACTCGGCCGGGCGCAGTGGCTCAAGCCTGTAATCCCAGCACTTTGGGAGGCCGAGGCGGGCGGATCACGAGGTCAGGAGATCGAGACCATCCTGGCTGACACGGTGAAACCCCGTCTCTACTAAAAAATACAAAAAAACTAGCCGGGCGAGGTGGCGGGCGCCTGTAGTCCCAGCTACTCGGGAGGCTGAGGCAGGAGAATGGCGTGAACCCGGGAGGCGGAGCTTGCAGTGAGCCAAGATCACGCCACTGCACTCCAGCCTGGGCGGCAGAGCGAGACTCTGTCTCAAAAAAAAAAAAAAAAAAAAAAAAAAGAAGGGTCTGACTCCTGGGTACTATCTTGAGCAAGCGTTGATGCTCTCTGGGCTTGGCAGGGGTTTAAAGCTGATGCTCGGCCCGGTGCAGTGGCTCAAGCCTGTAATTCCAGCAATTTGGGAGGCTGAGGTGGGTGGATCACCTGAAGTCAGGAGTTCGAGACCAACCTGACCAAGATGGTGAAACCCCATCTCTACTATAAGTACAAAAAATTAACCGGATGTGGTGGTACACGGCTGTAATCCCAGCTACTTGGGAGGCTGAGGTGGGAGAATAGCCAAAATTGCACCACTGCACTCCAGCCTGGGCGACAAAGTGAGACTGTGTTTCAAACAAACAAAAAGCTGACGCTCCTTCTTGTTTGGGGGGTGGGAGAAGCACTTTCATGGAAGTTCTGGTCTGGCTCCCACCACAAAGCCTGGGACAGAGACTTATGTGGCAGAGTTTGTATGGGAGGTGATCCCAGGATGTCGAGTGAAACAGGAAGGAGGTTGCTGCTTTAGGTAATGGAGTCCAGATTCCAGGAAACCCAATGGGCAGACAGAACGAGTTCTCTTCTTTTGAACCAGAATCTGGGGTTTCCTCAACTGCTCCCACATCCCACTGGGTGTCAGCTGCGTGCGCCTCTAGTCTACATCTAAGCTAGTGGGCTGAGCAGCCCTCCCAACTTCAGAGGGAGCCCCGAGGCAGAAAGCAGAGGAATGCCAGGTGGGCGAGTGGGGTGGGGCTGGTGTCAGCATGCGTGGCACAGTCCCCATTGCAGAGGCTGACCTGAGCTAGACTGAGAAGCTGTGACCTGGCACACTTATGCCTGCGGCCCTGGGGGTGGTCTCTGCGGGGTCTCCCGGCTGCACCCTTGTGGCAGGTGGATAGGTCTCCACCAGCCAGGTGCTCATGATGACCCTCAATCCCAGGATATCCCAGACGCCTCCAGCTTCTTCGTGCTGCGGCCTCACGCCACCAGAGGAGACCTTCCTGGGATCTGGATCCGAGACCGCCCCAGGCGGACTCTCTCTCCTGTGGCCACCTGTGTGTGCGGTGCCCTCTGGCCGCAGCCCTCTACTCTACCGCCTCAGGGGGCTTCAGGCAGTCCTTTCTCTTTGGCTTCTTAGGCAAGAGTCAGACACCAGGTCACAGGGTCCCAGGGCACACCCGGCACCTCTCTGACTGGTCTCCTGGAAGCCCTGTCCCTGGGCTTGAAGTGAGAGGGAAACCACCCCCTCCCACCCAACTTTCTAACCCTGCTTTCCTAATGTCATCTGCCACCACCAGGTCCCCTGTGCACCAGCCCCAGAGCATGACGAGGCCCCATTCCCTAAGCTTACCCCTCCCCTCCCACCACTGTGCCCTGGACATGCTGTTCCCTTTGCCTGGAAAGTCCTTTCCCCTCCTCAAGACTTGGTGAACTCCTCCTCATTCTGTGAGACTCATCCTAGGAGGCCATAAAGCAGTGAATCTGTTTTGGAAATCAGTCCTGCTCCGCCGTGCTCCCACTGCACCGTGTTCACACTGCCCTGTGCTCCTACTACACTGTGCTCCCATTGCCCTGTGCTCCCAGTTTATTGTGCTCCCACTGCCCTGTATTCCCATTGCCCTGTGCTCCCGCTGCCCTGTGCTCCCGTTGCTGGGTGTTCCCGCTGCACTGTGCTCCTGATGTCCTGTACTCCTGCTATGGAGTAAAGAATTGAAATAGAGTAATACTTGGCATTTCTTGAGCAGTTACTATAAGCCAGGCATTGTAAGCCCTTTCCTTCTATGATTCCATTCGCTCCTCATGCCAACTCTATGAGGTGGATATCATGACCCTACTTTTGAGTTGAGGAGACTAGCGTCGGGCGAGGTTACAAAACTTACCAAGATCACAAAGACCTGGTACATGGTAGAGTTCAAGTGTGAACCCAGGCAGAATACACCCATGTGCTTCACTGCTTTGCTGCCTCTAGTGAATGGTGGCCTTGTTTTGGGGGAAAAGAAAAGAAGGTGTTGGGGACAGCTCAGGCCCCACACATTTATTGTTTCTCTTGCTTTAGGTCCACTGAAACACTTACTGATGCTCTCCCAGCTCAGAGCCTGACTCCTTTTGGTCTCTGAGCTGATGGTCTCCCAGCTCAGAGCCTTTTGAGTCCTTTCAGCTACTGGACTTAGGTCTGCCCAGGAATCCAGGCTTGCTGGAGAGTTTGATCTACTTGGGGCTGAGCCTGGTAGCTGGAAGGGCAGCCAGATGATGCACAGTCTACCCACAAGGCTCCCTTTCAGGGTGCAGAGCTCACAGGGTTATAGGGGTCCAGGCTTCTGGAGCCATGTATCATCAGGCCTTACCTAGATGGCCAGAATGCTGTCAGACTGCCCAGACTGGGCTGGGGAGGGCAGGGCAGGGAGGCACCTGGACTGGGGAAAGAAGTTGAGCAGAGCAGGACAGAGAAAGAAGTGCCCCTGCCCACAGCTTCCCTGCTTGATATCAGCACTGTGGAGCAGATAAGAGCAGGCTTGGATCCAGGTCCACCACTAGCTAACTGGGTGGCCTTGGGCAAGTAGCATTCTCCCAGGCCTGTTTCCTCATCCACAGATGAACATATCGGCAGAACAGCCTTATGGACCTACAGCACATAAAAGGGGCTTTGCATCCGGCCATAACTGTCCACTGTCTTTACTTCTACTATTTTATCCTTCAGCTCTCAAATAGCCACAGCCTAGTTTCATGCAAAGTGAATTCTCTCCCACAAGCACACCTCCAGATCCACGTCCCAGAACCTGAATACCTCTGGAGCTGTGTGACCTGGGACACGAAATTTCTCCTCTCTGGGCCTCAGTTTTTCTATCATAAAATAGGGATTGTAAGGGCAGAAAGGGTAATCTCTTTCCTCTCTATCGTAAGGGTCATGGCTAACACGCCTGTAACAAAGACAAGTTAACAAGAAAGAAGCATGACAAATTTATTTGATTATAGTTGTATGTGGCACAGAGGCTTCAGAATGAGGACCCAAAGACATGGGGGAAACTGTCCATTTTTATGCTTAGGTTTAATGGAGTATGGACAGCTATGAAGAAATATGACTGGACAAAAAGGGCATGTTCTAATGTTAATAAGAGACAGAGTAAGGAAGCCCAGCAAGACCTGTCTGTCCAGATTCTTCCTGGCCTTTCTGTGCAGCATTCCTCCCTCCTGGGTATGGGGCAGGACCCTTCTGGAATAAGGGTCTTAATTCCCCTCCCTCCCTCCCTCCCTCTCTCCCTCCCTTCCTTCCTTCCTTCCTGATGGAGTCTAGCTCTGTTGCCCAGGCTGGAGTGCAGTGGTACAATCTCGGCTCACAGCAACTTCCACCTCCTGGGTTCAAGCAATTCTCCTGCCTCAGCCTCCTGAGTAGCTGGGATTACAGGCACCTGCCACCATGCCCAGCTAATGTTTGTATTTTTAGTAGAGACGGGGTTTCATCATGTTGGCCAGGCTGGTCTCGAACTCCTAACCTTGTGATCCACCCACCTCAGCCTCCCAAAGTGCTGGGATTACAAGTGTGAGCCACCATCCCCAGCCAAGGGTCTTAATTTCTTCATGGCCACCTGTTACACAAAAAGACTGGGGCAGGGTAGGGGTGGGAGGCAGAAAAGTTAGAGCAATATATATAATATATATTTTAGTAGAGTATATTTAGTAGAGTAAATTTAGTATATTTATAATATATTAATAATACATCTCTACTAAAACAAATATATATATAATATATATATTATATATATTAGAGATGGAGTCTCACTGTCACCAGGCTGGAGTGCAGTGTTGGGATCTAGGCTCACTGCAACCTCCACCTCCTGGGTTCAAGCGATTCTCCTGCCTCAGCCTCCTGAGTAGCTGGGACTACAGGTGTGTGCCACCACACCCAGCTAATTTTTGTATTTTTAGTAGAGACGGGGTTTTACCATGTTGGCCAGGATGATCTCAATCTCTTGACCTCGTGGTTCGTTCGCCTCGGACTCCCAAAGTGCTGGGATTACAGGTATGAGCCACTGTGCCCGGCCTGGAGCAGTATTTTTAGGTGTAATGCCTGGCTTTGGGGGAAAAGGGTTCTAGTTTCTATGACCTGCACTGGGGAAGAGATATTCTAGTTTCTATGGCTTAGGGGTCAGAAACAGGAGGGCAGGACAGAGACTACTTTTTTTTTTTTATTTTTTTGAGACGGAGTCTCGCTCTGTCCCCCAGGCTGGAGTGCGGTGGCGCGACCTCGGCTCACTGCAAGCTCTGCCTCCCGGGTTTACGCCATTCTCCTGCCTCAGCCTCCCGAGTAGCTGGGACTACAGGCGCCCGCCACCGCGCCCGGCTAACTTTTTGTATTTTTATTTTTATTTTTTATTTTTTATTTTTTTTATTTTTTTATTTTTTTTTGAGACGGAGTCTCGCTCTGTCGCCCGGGCTGGAGTGCAGTGGCCGGATCTCAGCTCACTGCAAGCTCCGCCTCCCGGGTTCACGCCATTCTCCGGCCTCAGCCTCCCGTAGCTGGGACTACAGACGCCCGCCACCTCGCCCGGCTAGTTTTTTGTATTTCTTAATAGAGACGGGGTTTCACCATGTTAGCCAGGATGGTCTCGATCTCCTGACCTCGTGATCCGCCCGTCTCGGCCTCCCAAAGTGCTGGGATTACAGGCTTGAGCCACCGCGCCCGGCCCAACTTTTTGTATTTTTAGTAGAAACGGGGTTTCACCGTAGTCTCGATCTCCTGACCTTGTGATCTGCCCGCCTCAGCCTCCCAAAGTGCTGGGATTACAAGCGTGAGCCACCGCGCCCGGCCGACAGAGACTACTTTTGAGTCTGCTTTTTTCTTTTTTTTTTTTTTTGGAGACAGAGTCTCACTTTCTTTCCCAAGCTGGAGTGCAGTGGTGCTATCTCAGCTCACTGCAAACTCCGCCTCCCAGGTTCAAGCGATTCTCCTGTCTCAGCCTCCTGAGTAGCTGGGATTACAGGTGTGTGCCACCACGCCCAGCTAATTTTTGTATTTTTAGTAGAAATGGGGTTTCACCATGTTGGCCAGGCTGGTCTCAAACACCTGGCCTCAAGTGATCCACCCACCTCAGCCCACCGAAGTGCTGGGATTACAGGAGTTTGCTTTTTATTTTCTTCTTTTTCCTTTTTTTTTGTTTCTTTCCTTCCATCCGTCCATCAAGTGCAGTAGTGAGAAGGGGTGAAGAGTCGAACAAGGAGTTTGGTCTGTAACTGACTGAACAATCAAACTGAGATAATTCACTACTTTTGGACCAGACTGAGGCTGCTTCTTAGGCCCTCACTTTGGGGACTTTGGTGTATTATTTTCTGAGCCCCTACAGGATCATCACACTCACCTCAAAGGAATGCATGAGGGTTAAATGAGATAACAGAAAAATCTCTTGTCACCTCTCTGAGCGTCAGCTTCCCAATTTGTAAAATGGGTTAATTATCGTATGTACTTTATAGAGCTGTCTGGATCAAAGGAGGTAGTCACTGTAACCATTTAGCGCACCGATTGGCACATGGCAAGAGATTAACAAACTGTAGCTTTCGAAAGGAGCCCAGCATGGAGCAGGTGTTCCAAAAATGAAGGCCGAGTCCAAGTCACCTTCCAAGTTTTTAATTTTTATTCACGACAACAGAATATATTCTATTATGCAGAATATCTTCTCCATAATGTCCTTGTTTTCATTGTCTGTTCTCTATCAGCTCTAAATGAAGATGTTCTACACTATTCTTCCTATTCATGCATGTAACAGATTTACCTAATTCTTATGGGCTTGTCTGAACCTGTTGAAGGAGAGACCGGTTTCATGCTATTAAGATTACATAACTAGCCTCCCTCCCTTCCTTTCCTTCTTTCCTTTCCCTTTCCCTTTCCTTTCCTTTCCCCGGTGTCTCACTGCCAACCAGGCTGGAGTGCAGTGCTACAATCATGTCTCTCTGTAACCTAGAACTCCTGGGCTCAATCAATTCTCCCACCTTGGCCTTCCAAAGTGCTGGGATTACAGGCATGGGCCACCTTGCCTGGCCTGACTATATTAATTTCAAATATAATAGAGAAATATATCTTCCTCTAGGACTTTGCAGTGGACAAAGACCCTTCATGCCCATTGCTTTATTTAATTCTTCTAACAGTGCTGGCAGATTGGTGGTATTATTTCTATTTTACAGTTAATAAACCTGTGGCCCAGAGAGAACAAGGAGACTGTCCTAAGGTTCCATGGTGAGTTATGGGAGCTCGAGGACTGGGATCTTGGCATCGTGTTTAGGCACAACCGCCTCTCCCAGCGGTCTCAGAACTCCCTAAGGGCAGAGCGGCGTCTTCTCCTAGACTGTCTCCTCTTGGCCTCCCATCCGGCAGACTGTGTGCTCCCAAGAGCCGTGAGAGTGGGGGTCTCCCCATTCTGCCTGTTCCAGGTCTTTGCATACTAGAGGAACGGGCAATCTGTGGCATTGCTGATCCAGTATTTACGGAGGGCCTGCTATGTGGAGGGATTCCTCACCCTTCAGGTGCTCCTAGAGCTGGGAAGGTGTAACACCAGAGGATAGAGAGTGGACGTTTGAATACAGGTCCAGGCTGGGTGCACTCGGCTGGACAGAGCTGGGGAAGCTGCCCGAGGGGCGGGTTTCGGGTGAGAACTTTAAGAAGCCAGGGGTGCCCAAGGAGGGGTTGGAGCTGCCCCAGCAGAGAAATGAAGGTGCGAACGCTGGGGCGTATCTCGAGCAGAGTGGCCTCGGGAGCGGGGGGGCGGGGTGCGCTGAGTGAGCGTGGGGGCCGGCCGGGCTCTAGCTGGGAAACTCAGCCACTCTCCTGCGGCCGCCCTCCCCAACCCTCCCAGGGTCAGCCGGGCGCAGAAGCCGGAAGCTGCGCTTCCCGTCGTCCCGAAGTGCGAGAAGCGCAGCCGCAGCCCCGCGCCGAGGAGCCCCGGGAGTCCACTCCCGGGCCTCGGTCTCCCCATCTATGTGACGCCACAAGAAGTCCTGAGACGCCGCCTCGACGCGGCCGACCCCTCTCCCGCGCGTGCAACACGTGGGCCTGGCGGGGCAGAGCTGCTTGTGCGCAGCGGGCTGGGTGCGGGACGCTCGGCATAGCCCGGGCCCGGGGAGGCGGCTGCAGCCGGAGCGCCCGAGGCCGCCCGCCCTCCCCCGGCTTGGGGCGGGGCCGCTGCCCGGCCGCCCCTTTATCTGCCGGCTCCGCCGACCCGGTCGCCGCCGCGGCCTTCCCAGCTCGGCTCCGGCTCAGGTACGGGGCTGCCAAGACGGGGAGGCCTGGCTGGCCGCAGACGAGGGTGCTCCCCACGGGGCGCGGCGGGGCTGCGGGGCTGGACGTGGGAAGGGCAGGGCTCCTCGGGGCAGGGGAGGACGCGGAGCCGGAGGGGAGCACCCGAGCTAAGTGAGAGGACGCCCGCCCGGGGAAGCAACCAGCGGAGGGCGCAGGAGAGAGGAGCTCACTGGATGGGGGTGTCTTGGGAAGGGTGGAAGGAACAGAAGGAGCACGACTGAGGAGGATGCGGATGGGGGGCCTGAGAGCCTGTTTGCCTAGTGAGCAGGGAAGGGGAGGGCTGCTTGGGGAGAGTGAAGGATGGAGGGCAGGGAGTGGGCAGTGGCGTCTGGTCCGGGCAAGGCCGCTGCCTTCCTGGAGGAGGACAGTCAGGGAGCCCACTGCTTTCTGGAGGGGGAATCTAGGTGAGACCGGGACAGGAAGGGGTGTGGGTGCCCAGAACCGGCTGATGTGAAGGATTCCCACTTAGGGATCCAGAAACAGTGGGAATAGCACTGCTGGGGGCCAAGAGGGGTACTTGCTCCATGGGCCCAAGCAGCCTAGACACCTTGGGGAATGAGGGAGCCTCCCCGGTGTCAGGAGAGCCTGGGGGTTCCCCACACACAGTGTGGGAAGGGAAAAACCCACAGCACTTGCCTCAAGGCTGCAGGCTTTGAAGATCCCCGGAAATTTCCCTGTGGCAGCCCCTGGAGGAGGCCTGTGGGGCTAGGCCAAGGTAAGGCCTCCGAGTCTGAAGAATTTGATGGATTCTGAGTCTGGCTGCTCCTGGGTGGACAGCCCAGGACCCCAAGTCTGAGCTCCTATCGGAGAGAGGGACCCAGCCTCTGGTCATGAGGCCTGTGGCACCTCTGGGTCCTCTTGTTGAGAGACTGCCCCTCTCCTGCCTTAGTTTCTCTGCCCAGAGGGTTCCTTGCTGGTCAGCAGTGAAGCTCAGGTCCTTTTTCTGTGCCCCATGCTGAGTGACTGTAGTTAGCTCACCCAGCCTCTCTGGGCCTGAGAGATTCCCCCTCCTCAGAGCAGTTGTGAGTCTCAGCTCCACAGAATAATTTCTTTAAGAACTGTTTTTTCAGGCCAGCTGTGGGAGCTCACACTTGTAATCCCAGTGCTTTGGGAGGCTGAGGTGAGAGGATGGCTTAAGCCACGAGTTCAAGGTTGCAGTGAGCCAAGATGGTGCCACCGTACTCCAGCCTGGGGGACAGGGCATAGACCCTGTTCAAAAAAAAAAAAGAAAAAGGCCGGGCGCAGTGGCTCACACCTGTAATCCCAGCACTTTGGGAGGCTGAGACAGGCGGATCACCTGAAGTTGTGAGTTTGAGACCAGCCTGACCAACATGGAGAAACCCCGTCTCTACTAAAAATACAAAATTAGCCGAGCGTGGTGGTGCATGCCTGTAATCCCAGCTACTCAGGAGGCTGAGGCAGGAGAATCGCTTGAACCTGGGAGGCAGAGGTTGCAGTGAGCCAAGATCATGCTATTGTACTTCAGCCTGGGCAACAAGAGCGAAACTTTGTCTCAAAAAAAAAAAAAAAAAAAAAAAAAGCAATGAATGAGGCTGGGCACAGTGGCTCATGATTGTAAGCCCAGCACTTTGAGAGGCCAAGGCAGGAGGACTGCTCAAGCCCAGGAATTCAAGACCAGCCTAGGCAACATAGTGAGACCTTGTCTCTACATGTAATAAAAAAATTAGCCAGGCATGGTATTGTGTGCCTGTGGTTAGGGCTACTCAGGAGGCTGAGGTGGGAGGATCGCTTGAGCCTGGGCAGTTGAGGCTGCAGTGATCGCTGCACTGCACTTCAGCCTGGTGACAGAGTGAGACCCTATCTCAAGAAAAGAAAGAATTACTTATTTCATTCTGATCACATTTTCCAGTACAAATACATGGAGGCCCCAAGTGCTAAAGTTACAAAAAAAAACCAGTTTCTGTTCAGTTTTGGAAGACATGTAGGAACTGTTTCTTTAAACACTTTGGACCAAGTTGGGGAGTTAGCTTGCATTGAGGGAGGTGACCCAGTTGCTAAGTGTGGGGAAAAGGAAGAGAGATCAGCCTGTTACTGTGTCTATATAGAAAGAAGTAGACATAAGAGATTCCATTTTGTTCTGTATTTGAGATGCTGTTAATCTGTGACCCTACCCCCAACCTTGTCCTTGCAAGAGACATGTGTTGCGGTGACTCAAGGTTTAATGGATTTTGGGCTGTGCAGGATGTGTCTTTGTTAAACAAATGCCTGAAGGTAGCTTGCTGGTTAAAAGTTATCACCATTCTCTTAATTTCAACTACCCAGAGACACGTACACGGCCAAAGGTCGCAGGGACCTCTGCCTAGGAAAGCTAGGTATTGTCCAAGGTTTATCCCCATGTGATAGGATGAAACAATGTTGCTAAAAAGTTTATCTCAAGGCACAGGATTTTCCTTTGAACTTATTCATATCACAGAGGTTTTTGTTCTTATGTCTTACTGCTAATTTCCTCCCTAAAAATGATCCTATTGTCCTGCCACTCCCCTGTCTTTAAGATGGTAAAGATAATTATCAATAAATACTAAGGGAACTCAGAGACCGGTGCCGTCGTGGGTCCTCTGTAAGCTGAGCGCCGGTCCCCTGGGCCCCCGCTTTTCTTTCTCTATACTTTGTCTCTGTGTCTTATGTCTTTTCTCAAGTCTCTCGTTCCACCTTACGAGAAACACCCACAGGTGTGGAGGGGCAGGCCACCCCTTCAGCTAAGAGACTGGGAGGCCAGCCAGGGATGAAAACTTTCTGTATAATCTATGATCACCACTGGGTGCCTGGGAGTTGCCCGTGCTGGACAAAGGGCAAGAGCACTGGTTTTGGAGTCAGATAGATGTGCTGTGCCCTCCCGCCTCCGGGGCTGGGCCTCCAGATTGGCTGTGGATCCAGAGAGTTGTGAGGGAGAGGTAAAATGTGTGTGAAAGTTCTTGGTCAACAGCCAGCCACTATATATTATGAATGGTGGCACCTAATCTCATTAATGATATTTCAGGTGCCATATTGGGTCATCCTCACTAAAGACCCTTCAAGAGGATTTTCTTCTGACAGCCCCAGTGTTAACATTGGTCTGGCCTTATTATTTGTATCTAATGGGGTTAGACTTTGCCTTCCATGCTGAGAAAAAGTTATCTTTAAGAGAATGTGCTGGAACAATCAGGGCCCAGAGAGGCAACAATGAATATTTTGCATGCCAAGAAGGAAACTAAAGAGGAAGTGGAATTGTAACTAAATAATGCTTATAATAGGTGTTATTTCGCTGAACTATAAGCTCAAGGAGGGCAGGGTATTAATATATTGAGGTGTTGGCTGGGCACTGTTGCTCACGCCTATAATCCCAACACTTTGGGAGGCTGAGGTGGGAGGATGACTTGAGACCAAGAGTTCAAGAGCAGCCTGGGCAACGTAGCAAGACCTTGTCTCTGCACATAATTTTAAAAAATAGGCATGGTAGCATGCATCTGTGATCCCAACTACTCAAGAGGCTGAAGAAGGATCACCGGAGCTTGGGAGGTCGAGGCTGCAGTGAGCTGTGTTCGCACCACTACGCTCCAGCCTGGGCGACAGAGCATGACCCTGTCTCAAAAAAAAAAAAAAAAAAAAAAATCCTGTGGTGTTAGCATTGGTATGAATTCCCTGGGCTGTTAGTTCTATGAGGGCAGTGGTTTAAGTGGCTCTGTCACTGAGGAAGCTCCAGTGCCTGGCACAGAGGAGGCCTAAAGTAAATATTCTTGGACTGTCCCAGGGCCTAAGGGCCCTTGGAAGTCACTGGTGAATATACTATTTCCTTTGACATTTGGAAAAACAGGGCCACGAGGGGAAGGGACTTGTCCAAGGTCACACAGGGATTGAGTGGCTGAGTCAGGATGAGAACCCCACAGAAACGGCAGAGCCAGCACTGTGCCAGAGCCAACACCTGGCATCCATGGCTTTGTTTTGCTTCCACAGGAGCCCAAGAGGCAGCTATTTTAATCCTCTGATTCCAAAGAGGAAACAAGCTCAGAGAGGTTGAGGGACTCTTGCAGAATCACACAGCAGGTGAATTCCAGACCCGAAATTTCATCCTCACATAAAAATGAGGCTTCTGGCTTCTCTTGAAACAGCCTGCTGGAGATTAGTGGAGGATGTCCATCCCCCAGGGCAGCAGCCTTCTCCAGTTCTCCAGGCTCACCACCTGGCTGGCTTCCCTCCAGGCTGGATCTTCCTAGGCCCCATGGGCATTTGTGTGGGTGAGCCCGTCGGGGCAGGGAGCCTGTCTGCTTCATTTTCTGTGTGCCCCAACACATAGAATGCCTGGGTCGCATTGAGGCTGGCATATAGTAAGCACTGAGTGAAATCTGTGAGATGGGGGTAACCCAGGGCTCTCCCTCTCCATAAGCCCATTTTCCAGCACATCCCTGCAGCCTGGTCTGTTTTGCCCCAGGGGTGTTATGGGAACCTTTGACAGCGTGTATCCTTGGAGAGCAGGCTGGGGCTGGCAAGCCTTGGTTAAGGAGGGAGGTGAGCAGGGCTGACCCTGAGTTGAGGAATATGAATTGGGAGGGGTGGGGAAGTGGAGGGGAGGGGAAGGGAGGAAGGAGTGGCTCAGGCTGACAGAGGCATTCCCACTGGAGCCCTGGAGATCGCACTTCTGAGGTTTAGCCAACCCAGAAGCCTCCCAAACCTTCTGTAAGACATGTCCAGGCCAGACCGCATGCCATTTGGATCACCTGCTAATTCGGTTCACCCTCTTGTGCCCTCCTGCTCTCCAGGGCTGAGCTGCTGGAGTTGAGGCCCCTTCGCCTGGGGCTGTCACTTCTTAGCTACGTCTCTTGGGCCTGTGGGTAAGCACCAATTTTCAGGGCTGTGTGAATTCAGAACAGTTACTCTGAATGGTCTTTGCTAAGAGCAGTTTAATGATTAAGTAAGGTCAGTGTCCTTGGAAGTCCAAACTCTAGCCAAATTTCCCTGGTCTACACCCCCAGGGATAAGGTAAATGTTTAAGAACACAGTGAAATTCCTGAGGCCCCCAAATCCAATGGAACTAGCTGTTGAGGGCTAAAAGAAGAGAGTTTTTTAGAAAACTCCAAATCTCTCAGGCTGGGGATATTTCAAAGACTACTACTATTATTAATAATAATTGCAATAATTTGTTGAGTCCCTAAATGAAGCCAAAACTTTGTTCTATTAAATTTAATCTTTGCAGCAACCTATGAGGTAGATAATGTTGTCATTCCCATGAGAGAGCTAAGAATCAGAGAAAGTGAGTCACTTGTCTAAGGTCACATAGGTCTAAGGTCTAAGCTAGCATGTTATGGAATCAGGAGTCAAACCTGGTTTGTCTGAATCTGAAGTC
The DNA here is from genome assembly GCF_003255815.1 of Theropithecus gelada. Lineage (NCBI taxonomy): Eukaryota > Metazoa > Chordata > Mammalia > Primates > Cercopithecidae > Theropithecus > Theropithecus gelada. Next base: position 53,269,500 of record NC_037668.1, on the reverse strand, counting down.
CATCTCTGTGCGCTTTTATAGTGTCTTCTTTTTCCTTTATTCCTAACCTCCTTCCATTCTAGTTCCCACTGAGTAGTGGACAGGAGCCACCGAAGTTTGCCTGACACCATCAAGCAGGCCCTACCATCAACCAGGCCCTATCACCTGGCTTTGCCTTTGCCTTGCTGTGTGATCTCAGGTAAGTCAAACTTTTCAGCTGGCCCTCGGTTTCCCCATAAGTCTCATGCAGAGGTGAATGGTGAGCTGCTTGCTGCAGCGGAGGCCTGGCTAGGAAGACACACAGTTTAGCATGGATTTCCCCACTATGGGAGTGGTGAAGCTGGGGAGGAGAGGTGTGGGAGGTTGTCTTTAGCCCCACCCTCTGGTGACATCACACAAGATACCCCTAGTGCCTGGAAGCCCCGCCCCTAGTGCCCCTCATCTGTGGAAGTGCTCAGCATCTGGTGAATTTGCCCAGTCCCACAGTAGAGGTCACCAGCTGCCAGGCTCGAGAGAAACCCCCAGGTACCCAGTGCAATTTGCCAGACTTGGAGGGGCCTATGGAGGTGAGTTGGGCTGAGCTGCCTGAATAGACAGGGCCCAGCAGCCTGGTGGGCACATGACTCAGAGGCTGACCACTCAGAGGATGCCCTGATGGTGCCCTCTGGATACCCATCCTCATCCTGCTGGCTCAGGCTTGACCCCTGCCCCTGCTTTTTCCTTTCCCCTAGATCAGAGTCCCTTTCCATGGAGTCAGGAGGTGGAAACTAATTCTGAAAACAGAACTATTTAGATGGAGTGAAGCCTCTAGCTGAGGTCTAAAGAAAATAGGGTGGCGGGGCCTCTGCCATCCTAGCATGTTGCCTCCAGGTTTTGTCCATAGGGCCCATTATGTCTGGGGGAGACAGGTGTAAGGGAGCGCTGTCACTAAGCTAAGGAGGTGGCTGTGAGCCAGGGCCTCCCTGGAGAATATCGGGAGCAAGCGGGTAGCTAGCAACTTAGGGAGACTGAATTGCTAGAAGCCTAAGAAAGTAATTTATAAGAAAGGGCCTGGTTGCCTGCTTTAGACCAGGATTTTGCAAAGTTGTTCTGTAGGATGCAGACAAGGGTGCCTGGAGCAGGGCAACAGCCGTGTCTGCAAGCATCTACAGACCAGTCCTGGCTCTCCCTCCTCCCTCCCCCATCCTCCTACCTTGGGTAAGAAGCTTTTTTTTGGCTTTTTTTTTTTTTTTGAGACAGAGTCTCGCTCTGTCACCCAGGCTGGAGTACAGTGGCCGGATCTCAGCTCACTGCAAGCTCAGCCTCCCGGGTTTACGCCATTCTCCTGCCTCAGCCTCCCGAGTAGCTGGGACTACAGGCGCCCGCCACCACGCCCGGCTAATTTTTTGTATTTTTAGTAGAGACGGGGTTTCACCGTGTTAGCCCGGATGGTCTTGATCTCCTGACCTCGTGATCCGCCCGTCTCGGCCTCCCAAAGTGCTGGGATTACAGGCTTGAGCCACCGCGCCCGGCCTTTTTTTTTTTTTTTTTTTTTTTGAGAGAGCCTCACTCTGTCGCCCAGGCTGGAGTGCAGTGGCATGATCTCGGCTCACTGCAATCTCAGCTCCCCAGGCTCAAGTGATTCTCCTGCCTCAGCCTCCTGAGTAGCTGGAATTACAAGCATGCACCACCATGCCCAGCTAATTTTTGTATTTTTGGTACACATGGGGTTTCACCATGTTGGCCAGGCTGGTCTCGAACTCCTGACCCCAGGTGATCCGCCCACCTCAGCCTCCCATTGTGCTGGGATCATAGGTGTGAGCCACTGCGCCCAGCTGGGAGCTTTTAACTTCTCTGAATTTCATTATTCACAACAACAAAATGGGCAGAATAGTACCTACCTCACAGGCAAGTTATGAGAGTTAATTGCAACAGGACGGTAAAGAGTGGGCATATAGTAAACACTTTCTACATTGCAACTGGCTTTTTTTTTTTTTCTTGAGGTGGAGTCTCACTTTGTTGCCCAGGCTTGAGTGCAGTGGTGCAATCTTGGCTCACTGCAACCTCTGCCTCCCAGGTTCAAGCCATTCTCCTGCCTCAGCTTCCCAAGTAGCTGGGACTACAGCCGGCCGCCACCACGCCCAGCAAATTTTTGTATTTTTAGTAGAGACGGGGTTTCACCATGTTGGCCAGAATGGTCTCAATCTCTTGACCTCGTGATCCGCCTGCCTCGGCCTCCCAAAGTGCTGGGATTACAGACATAAACCACCACTCCCAGCCTCAGTTGGCTTTATAATTATTACTAGGGAAGGAATCCATGGTCACATAAGCTTGGCAAATGTTGATTCAACAAAGCTAAGCTGACTTCTTCACTGCAGGACTTCTTGGAGCTTTTTTTTTTTTTTTTTTTTTTTGAGACAAGAGTTGCTGGAGTGCAGTGGCACGATCTTGGCTCCCAGCAACCTCCGCCTCTGAGGCTCAAGGGATCTTCCTGCCTCAGCTTCCCAAGTATCTGGGACTACAGGTGCACACCACCACACCTGGCTAATTTTTGTATTTTTTCATAGAGACAGGGTTTTACCATGTTGCCCAAGCTGGTTTCGAACTCCTGATTGCAAGTGATCTGCCTGCCTTGGCCTCCCAAAGTGCCGGGATTACAGGCATGAGCCATCGTGTCCAGCCCTTCTAAGAGTCTTTAATGTGCTGTTATCTCTTGGGAAGTTCCAAGAGTGGGATATGGAGCACAGGACTGGACTTATCAGATCACAAGCACCCAGGAGCTAGGTGTCCACAGGGCACAACCATCACCATCATTCGCTGGTCTTTGCCGCAATAGTAGAATAGAAACCTTGCTGGGTGGGAGGACTCTGGGGAAGGCCTTCCAGTTTCTGGGTTCTGCTTTCTTAAGTGTAAAACAAGAGAGCTGCACAAGATGCTTTCAGAGGTCTTTTCTGGCCCTCCAAGGTTCTCAGTTGGGAAGACAAAGTTGTGGACAAGAGTAAGGGGCCAGATTGTTGAGGTTGAAGCCATCTCTTGGGGAGATGGAGAAATCCAGTACTGGCTCCCTAACCAGCAAGGCTGGCCAATGGGGGTCTTGTGCTCTGGATGGAAGTGGCCCCTGTCTGCTGCCCAAATCTGCCCTGTGCCAGGCTTGCTGGGGAATGGAAGAGTCCTGCACATGCCTGTTGTCCTAAGCAGCAGCCCTTGTGCAGCAGTGTAACAACTCCTGCTTCCCCACTGGACTAGGAAAGGCTGGGGAGCAGGGCTGATGCCAGAATCCTAATGCAGGAGAAGCTTAGGAATGCAAATCAGGCTCCGGAGATGTGGGTTTGGGGGGTTGGGGTCGTCTTGATGCTGCACTTGCATATAGCAAGCACCCTGCATTTACTTGGACTGCGTGTGACTTATTTGATTGGTTTTGGGGGTGATCACAGTGCCTCTGGGGGCAGAGAACATGAATGCTTTATCCTGCCTGAATTTCTTTTCCTTGTCTGGTGACTGGTGCAAAGGTAGTCACAATAAATATCTGATGAACCTGAACACTGGGTCCAATAAGTAAGCTTGGAGGGAATTTATTTGGCGGGCAGGGAGGGATTGTCTGGCAGATTTTTCAATAAATGTTTGAGTTAATGAGTGACACAGTGAATGACGGTAAGTCTGAATTTTGTAATTGAAGCCAGGTAAAACAGTATATAATTAGGAAATGATGAATAGCCCTTGCCACCTTGTGTTGCAAAGTGCAGTTTAGGGTAGTGGTTAAGAGCACAGTGGCTCACACTTGTAATCCCAGCACTTTGGGAGGCTGAGTGGGAGGATCGCTTGAGGCCAGGAGTTCGAGACGAGCCTGGGCAACAAAGTGAGACCCTGACTCTACAATAAAGTAAAAATAAATTTAAAAAATCAGCTGGGCATGGGAACATGTGCCTGTGGCCCCAGCCACTTGGGAGGCTGATAGGAGGATTGCTTGAGTCCATGAGGTCAAGGCTGCAGTGAGCTGTGATTATACCACTGTGCTCCAACCTGGAGGACAGAGCAAGACGTAATCTAAAAATAAAACAAGGCCGGGTGCTGTGACTCACACCTGTAATCCCAGCACTCTGGGAGGCCAAGGCGGGCGGATCACCTGAGGTCAGGAGTTTGAGACCAGCCTGGCCAATGTGGTGAAACCCCGTCTCTACTAAAAACACAAAAATTAGCTGGGCGTGGTGGCAGGCACCTATAATCCTAGTTGGGAGGCTGAGGCAGGAGAATTGCTTGAACCCAGGAGGTGGAGGCTGCAGTGAGCCGAGATTGAGCCATTGCACTCCAGCCTGGGTGACAGAGCAAGACTCTGTCTCAAACAAACAAAAGAAAACAAAAAAACAGACTTGAGTTCAGAGCATGCCTGTGCCATCTGCTACTTCCTGGCTAGGTGGCTGGGCAAGGCACTTAACTTCTCTGTACCTCAGTTTCCTTGCCTGGAAAATGGGAATAATGATAGTGTCTGCCTCTCAGCGTTGCTGGGAAGCTTCTAGCAGGTGCTGTGTGAGCATTTGCTGTGATTTGTGTTTGTTTCTATATCTTTTGCCAGATCATGACATTCATAAGGGCAGGGATCAAATCTTCCATTCTGTTCCTTGTCCCATCCAGCACAGGGTCTGAGGCAAAGAAGGGCTCAGTAAGTGTTTGCTAAATGAATGAATCAAGGTTAAACTGTGTAACCCATTATAGGTGAGGGGAAAGTGGGGTTGGGGGAGCAGTAAGTAGGCCCCAGAGGTGGCAGCTTGTACTGGCCTTAAAGGATTTCAGTGCAGGGAAAGGAAGGTGGCACAGGGTGTGACATTGGGGTTAGGTGGGGAATAAGGGTAGTAGGAGCAGGTCATGTGGGCCTTGAATGCCAGGGTAAGGGGTTATATTGGATTTATTTGGAACTAGCAACCATGGGCAGTTGGGGGAGGGTCTGGAGAGGGGATTTTGAGAGTAGGGGTATGGTTCATCAGTTGTTAACTGGGTACTTTCAGGAAAAAAGTGGTCTTTTGAGTTGGGCCTGGAAGGATATGAAGTATTATCAGAATGGTGTCATGTTATTCTTTTTTTTTTTTTTTTTTTTTTGAGATAGAGTTTCCTTCTTGTTTCCCAGGCTAGAGTGCGATGGTGTGATCTTAGCTCACTGCAACCTCCGCCTCCCAGGTTCAAGTAATTCTCCTGCCTCAGCCTCCCAAGTAGCTGGGCTTACAGGCATGTGCCACAACACCCAGCTAGTTTTGTATTTTTAGTAGAGACGGGATTTCTCCATGTTGGTTAGGCTGGTCTCGACCTCCCGACCTCAGGTGATCCTCCCGCTTCAGCCTCCCGAAGTGCTGGGATTACAGATGTGAGCCACTGTGCCTGGCCGTGTTGTTCTTTCATTCAGCAACACTGAGTGCCAGCTACTTGCTAAGCACCAGGGATTCACAAAATAATGAGACAAACTGCCTCCCCTTGATGAGCTCACATGAACAATCATGAGAAGTGTGATAATGGTCAAAGGATGGTCTGATGATAAGCACTCAAGTGGAGGGGTCATCGTAGGAGGTTCAGGAGGCCAGGGAAAGCAACTTAGAAGAAATGTTTTTTTTTGTTTTTTTAAGAGACAGAATCTTGCTTGAGAGCAAACTTGATCAAGCTTGAGTGTAGTAGTGTGATCATAACTTACTGTACGTCGAATTCCTGGGCTCAGGGATCTTCCTGCACCAGCCTCCCCAGTAGCTGGGACTATAGGCACATGCCACCACACCTGGCTAACTTTTTTGTAGGGATAGGATCTTACTATGTTGCCCAGGCTGGTGTTGAACTCCTGGCCTCAGGAATTCTCCTGCTTTGGCCTCTCGAAGCACTTGGATTCCAGGAGTGAGGCCTCATGCCTAGCCAAGAAATAGGTTTTTGAGGAATGAATAGGGGTTCGCCTAGTAGGCGAGATGAGGAAAATGTCTCAGGCAGAGGGAGCGACTTGTATAAAGCTACAGACATGTGAAAGCACAGTCCAGGGGTTGGTAGCACTGTGACTGGATTTGAAGTGCACTGTGGTTACACAACAAGACTGGAGAAGGTAGCAGGGACCAGGTCATGCAGGGTAGTGGAGGGTCAGTAGGGGACCCTGGCCACTCTCGAGGAGCTAGATAGGTAGAGGCAGTGGGTCTGTTAGCAAGGTCATTACTGCCACCAGATGAACACTAATGGTGGCGTGAACACAGGGGCTGAGAGAGCCTGACCCCTGTCATGTGTTTCACATGGCCAGATCTGTTCTTTAGGAGAGAAAACAGCTGGTGCTGCTGTGTAGAGCCTGGACCGGAAAGGAAATTAACGAGGCAGGGAACCTTATTAATGAATACATTCCTTAGATATTTATTGAGCACCTACTATGTGTCAGGCACTGTTCTAGGTACCTGGGATCCTTGCTCTCATGAGGTCAGAAATGAGGAATTCCATAGGACGAGTCTTCTATTCTTAAACCCAGTGTAAGGATAAGGCCACTGGGGAGGAGGGAGTAGGATTTGGGCATCAGAGCCCCCCAGCTGCTGCTCATGGGGGTCAGGACACCAGGCCCCTGACTTTGCTCTGGTCTCTCTCCCAGCTCCCTGCCAAGGCCCACAGCCATGGCCATGGCCCAGAAGCTCAGCCACCTCCTGCCAAGTCTGCGGCAGGTCATCCAGGAGCCTCAGCTATCTCTGCAGCCAGAGCCTGTCTTCACGGTGGACCGAGCTGAGGTGCCACCGCTCTTCTGGAAGCCATACATCTATGCGGGCTACCGGCCGCTGCATCAGACCTGGCGCTTCTATTTCCGCACACTGTTCCAGCAGCACAACGAGGCCGTGAATGTCTGGACCCACCTGCTGGCGGCCCTGGTGCTGCTGCTGCGGCTGGCCCTCTTTGTGGAGACTGTGGACTTCTGGGGAGACCCACACGCCCTGCCCCTCTTCATCATTGTCCTTGCCTCTTTCACCTATCTCTCCTTCAGTGCCTTGGCTCATCTCCTGCAGGCCAAGTCCGAGTTCTGGCATTACAGCTTCTTCTTCCTGGACTACGTGGGGGTGGCCGTGTACCAGTTTGGCAGTGCCTTGGCACACTTCTACTATGCTATCGAGCCCTCCTGGCATGCCCAGGTGCAGGCCGTTTTTCTGCCCATGGCTGCCTTTCTCGCCTGGCTTTCCTGCACTGGCTCCTGCTATAACAAATACATCCAGAAACCAGGCCTGCTGGGCCGCACATGCCAGGAAGTGCCCTCCGCCCTGGCCTACGCACTGGACATCAGTCCTGTGGTGCATCGTATCTTCGTGTCCTCCGACCCTGCCATAGATGACCCAGCTCTTCTCTACCACAAGTGCCAGGTGGTCTTCTTTCTGCTGGCTGCTGCCTTCTTCTCTACCTTCATGCCCGAGCGCTGGTTCCCTGGCAGCTGCCATGTCTTCGGGCAGGGCCACCAACTTTTCCACATCTTCTTGGTGCTGTGCACGCTGGCTCAGCTGGAGGCTGTGGCACTGGACTATGAGGCCCGACGGCCCATCTATGAGCCTCTGCACACGCACTGGCCTCACAACTTTTCTGGTCTCTTCCTGCTCACGGTGGGCAGCAGTGTCCTCACCGCGTTCCTCCTGAGCCAGCTGGTACAGCGCAGACTTGATCAGAAGACCAAGTGAAGGGGGCTGGCATCTAGTAGGGAGGGAGGTATTGTGGGGGGACAGGGGTCTGGGCTTGGCTCCAGGTGGGAACAAGCCCTGGTAAAATTGTTTGTGTCTGGCCCACAGTGACTTTCTGTGTACCACTCAACTCAAGGGCGTCACTGGCCAATTCTTGGATTTACGGATTGGCTGGGAGTTGCTGGGGTCCACTTCTGGGCCTGCCCCAGCTCCTTGTCCAGGGAGAGGGAAAGAGTTAAAGATGTGGGCCACTCCAGCTTGCCCCTCCACTGCCACTCACTGGGGTGAGGCTGGGGATCAGCTTGGTGAGGATTGGGGCTTCTAGATTGTCTAGGCAGGAGGTGAAACTTAGGCCAGAGTCAGATTTGAGCTGAGCCAGGATAGGCCTTGGCAACCCACTTCTACTCAGATTTCATTGCTGGATGCGGAAGGGGCAGGCCCAAAATATATGCAGGATCTTACTGTCCCTTGAAGCCCAGCCACAAGTGTTAGCGCTGCAGAGAGACCCCAAAGGTAGTAGATTGTGCCAGACAGAAATGGGTCCCATCCAGTGCTTCATACCCCTTCAGTCACCATCCCAGACAGTGAGTCCCAGATCTTCTAGTTCTGGCTTCTGTGTCCCACACAGCCTGTTCCCAGCTTCTTTCCTGGTTCCCTTGTTAAGGATTCATTTATCTATTCAGTGTTGAATGGATAAATGGCCTGGGCCTCTGCTCAGAGGCAGGTCACCGGTGGGCCCTGAGGATCAATGCAAGATGATAAAGACTTTTTTTTTTTTTTGAGAAGGAGTTTTGCTCTTGTTGGCTAGGCTGGAGTTCAATGGTGCAATATTGGCTCACTGCAACCTCTGCCTCCTGGGTTCAAGTGATTTTCCTGCCTCAGCCTCCCGAGTAGCTGGAATTACAGGCATGTACCACCATGCCTGGCTAATTTTCTGTATTTTTAGTAGAGATGGGGTTTCTCCATGTTAGTCAGGCTGGTCTCGAACTCCTGACATCAGGTGATCCGCCCGCCTTGGCCTCCCAAAGTGCTGGGATTACAGGCATGAGCCACCGTGCCTGGCCGACAAAGGCTTTGATACCAGAATGAACTGTCAAGGGAAGTGCTGAGGAGGGATTAACCTGTGCTGCCTGGGACCCTCGGGGTCTTGGGTTGGGGAGTGTGAATAGGAGTTTGCAGATGGAGAATAGGAAGGGCATTCCAGGCAGAGGGAAACTTGTGCAGAGACCCAGAGGTGCGGAAGGAAAAGTGGGGCTGGGGCTGGGGTGGTCTGGATTATGGCCTGGATGCAATAAAGTGACTGTGACAGTAGCTGCCTCTTTGTTTTTTGTCTCCTGTTCAGGGAGGGGCCCCTGCTCACATTACTGGAGGAGGTTTTCGGAGGAAGTTGGGGCCCCTGGGAGTGGACATAGGGTGGAGGGAGCAGTTCTTGTTTTATCTTTGCTGGGGGATGGGGTTGGGGCCTTATATACCATATCTATATATACAAAATTTGTTTGGTAAGGGAGTGGGGGCAGTTTTACTACTAAAGTTTTAGAAGTAGTTAAAATGTATTTAAAATATATATAATCCCACTTTATAATCTGACAAAGACTTTTGTTTGTTCTTCAATTAAGGAAGGTTTTTTTGTTTTTACTGAAGGGGGCAGAGGCGTGCACACTCCACCATGCATATTGAGCCCCCTCGCATGCGCACCAAAGGAGTATGTTATGTTAAATTTTATGATATTGCTTTTTCCATAGTACACAGCAATATATATACAATGAAGGAAAATTGGGAAGATAAGAAAACCCAAATTAATTAGAAATTTCACTTCACTGCTAAAATATCGTAGGGGACCTTACGAAATACACACATGTAAAATATGTGTATATCAATATTTTGATATAGGCCAGGTGCAGTGGCTCACGCCTGTAATCCCAGCACTTTGGGAGGCTGAGGCAGGCAGATCAGCTGAGGGCAGGAGTTTGAGACCAGTCTGGCCAATATGGCGAAAATCCATCTCTACTAAAAACACAAAAATTAGCCAGGCGTGGTGGCGCACACCTATAGTCCCCGCTACTTGGAAGGCTGAGGTGGGAGGATCACGTGACCCCAGGAGGTTGAGGTTGCAGTGAGCCCAGACTGTGCCGGGGGAAAAAGCGAGATGGCTCTGTCCACAGTGAAGACAGGCTCTGGCTGCAGAGATGGGTGAGGCTCCTGGCTGACCTGCTGCAGACTGGGCAAGAGGTGGCTGAGCTTCTGATCCTCCCCCCGACAAAAAAAATTTAAAAATTTTTGACTGGGCACGGTGGCTCACGCCTGTAATCCCAGCACTTTGGAAGGCCAAGGCGGGCAGATCACGAGGTCAGGAGTTCGAGACCAGCCTGGCCAACATGGTGGAACCCCATCTCTACTAAAAATACAAAAATTAGCTGGGTGTGGTGGTGTGTGCCTGTACTTCCAGTTACTAGGGAGGCTGAGGCGGAAGAATCGCTTGAACCCAGGAGGCGGGGCTGCAGTGAGCTGAGATCGTGCCACTGCACTCCAGCCTGGGCGACAGAGAGACTCTGTCTCAAAAAAATTTATATATATATATATATATACACACACACACACACACAATATGTAAAAATTACATATACATATATTCCATCTATGTAGATTGTGGTTAGGGACAGAAGGATGGGTGGGGTGCCAGCATTTTTGCATTTCCAAGGGGTTTTCTGAATTCACAAAGTGCTTTCACAAACTTCATTTGATCCTCTTTTAAAATCCAAGGCACAGTAAACAGTGAAAGCAGGACTGAAAGCTAGTTTTGGACCCCAAATTTTAACCTTTTCAAAATCCTCTTCCATGTGGCTTCGTAGTTACGCTTACATTAAAAAAAAAAAAATTACCAAAGTTGTTCGCACACTCGAGTGTCTAGTAACTACCTAGGGCCAGGACCCCTGGTCTGGAGTCTACGGGCCTGATCTCGTATCAGCCGCTTCCTTCTTGGGGTGATCGCGAAGATTCAGCGATGACACGAACAAATTCCTAAGCCCGGGGTAGTTATTGTATTTACTGTAAGAAGTTTTCAATGCAGCAAAAAGAAAATGTACGTTTCTGAGGCTGTGGAGAACCGTTCACACAGCAGTTTCCGAAATCCGCTCTTGAATGAACAGATCAGAAAGAAAACGCACTCCTCGGCGCAGGGAAAGGCGCCGCAAGCACTCAAGGACCCGCGGCGAAGGTTAGTGAGTGGGCGGGGCACAGCGAAGGGAGCGGGCCTTGCCGGGGGCGGGGGCCTTGCCGGGGGCGGGGGCCTTGCCGGGGCGGAGCTGACGCCCGGGGCAGTCGCGACGTAGCCCCGCCCCCAGCGTTGGCGCGAGATCCGAACGTCGGCGGCAGTGGCGTTTGCTGAGGTGTCTGGAGCGTGAGCCGGCGTCCTGCCGGCTTGGTCTCCTCAGCGGCCATGAGGCGGACAGGCCCCGAGGAGGAGGCCTGCGGCGTGTGGCTGGACGCGGCGGCGCTAAAGAGGCGGAAAGTGCAGGTGGGACGCTGGGGGATGAGAGGGCGTTGGGGACAAGGTAGGGCCTGGAGACGTAAGACGGGAGGAGTAAGACGGGAGGAGTTTGGGGGACACCCTGAGGTGCTGGAAGCGAAGTCGGGGACAGAGGGAACAGCATTGGGGATTCACAGGCAAGAGGGATTGGGGTCTGAAGAAGGTTGAAAAATGGGGCTTGGAGAGGGTGGGAGGGACGGAAGAAAGGAGCGTGCTGTTGAGGGATATGGAGGAGCGGTGCGCAGGAACGGGCGGCGAGGGTTCAGGTGTGGGAGAGGCGGAGGGAAAGTTCGCCCGGAGCAGTTTAACTGAGCAGGCTCCCAAGGAGGCCGGAGTCCCCGCGAGACGTCCTAGTAGATGCTGGAGCATTGGGAGATGCATGCGAATGCAAATTTGGGAAATTCTCACCCCAGGGTCTGTTTCCACCCAATTTGCCAAGTTGCAGGCCTTCTACCTGCCAAGAACCGGTAACTCTGAGGGGAAGAGTAGAAGCTATGGGAAGGGGAGCTGGCCTTCTATCTACTGAGCAGTCACTGGGTGCCGGATACTGCGTTCGATGCTGAATATGCGTTATATGTGTCGTCATTCTTACTGGAAATGAGGAAACTGAGGTTCAGGAACTAACCTAGGCCCGCCTAACTAGAAGGAGCTGGAAATCACACTCAGGTCTGTCACCTAGGCAAGATGCTCTTCAGTTTCTATAAAGAAACAAAAGTGTGAGATAATAATCGTTCATGTTTATTGAGCATCTTATGCTGGTGCTAAGTATTTTAGGTATGTTATCTTGATGGTACAGTTATATATGGTAGATAGTGTAATGATACCCATTTTACATACGGAAACAGGCTCAAAACAGACACTAGGGGCAAGATTCTTGCTCTCAAGTTGCTCACAGTCTTACAGGGAAAAAAAGAGGTGTATAAATAATAACAACAATACCTGACCTTTATTGAGTGCTTTCTATGTATCAGGCACTTTGCCGGGACTCATCAATGACAGGTACTCACCAAAATTCAATAGAGTAGATTTTGTCATTATCCTGGTTTTATAGATGAAAAATTTGATCGTTTTATTATTTATTATTATTATTATTATTATTTTTAGACGGAGTCTCGCTCTGTTGCCCAGGCTGGAGTGCAATGGCGCTATCTCGGCTGCCTGCAAGCTCCGCCTCCCGGGTTCACGCCATTCTGCTGCCTCAGCCTCCCGAGTAGCTGGGACTGCAGGCGCCCGCCCCCATGCCCGGCTAATTTTTTGTATTTTTAGTAGAGATGGGGTTTCACCGTGTTAGCCAGGATGCTCTCGCTCTCTTGACCTCAAATGATTCGCGCATCTCGGCCTCCCAAAGTGCTGAGATTACAGGTGTGAGCCATCGTGCCTGGCCGTTCGTTTTATTTTTTAAAAAATTAGCAAAATGGGGCCGGGCGCGGTGGCTCAAGCCTGTAATCCCAGCACTTTGGGAGGCTGAGACGGGCGGATCACAAGGTCAGGAGATCGAGACCATCCTGGCTAACACGGTGAAACCCCGTCTCTACTAAAAAATACAAAAAACTAGCCGGGCGAGGTGGCGGGCGCCTGTGGTCCCAGCTACTCCGGAGGCTGAGGCAGGAGAATGGCATAAACCCGGGAGGCGGAGCTTGCAGTGAGCTGAGATCCGGCCACTGCACTCCAGCCTGGGCGACAGAGCCAGACTCAGTCTCAAAAAAAAAAAAAAAAAAATTAGCAAAATGGCCGGGTGCGGTGGTTCACACCTGTAACCCCAGTGCTTTGGGAGGCCGAGGCGGGCAGATCACCTGAGGTCAGGAGCTGGAGACCGACCTGGCCAACATGGCGAAACCCCATCTCTAGTAAAAAAAAAATACAAAAATTTGCCGGGCGTGGTGGCAGGCGCCTGTAATCCCAGCTACTCGGGAGACTGAGACAGGAGAATTGCTGGAACCCGAGAGGTGGAGGTTGCAGTGAGCCGAGATCGTGCCAAGGCACTCCAACCTGGGTGACAGAGCAAGACTCCGTCTCAAAAAAAAAAAAAAAAAGATCAAAATGTACAGTAGCTATTTATTACTCCTTGAATTAGGAATATGCCGTTTGTACCCTTAGAATATATTCTTGAATGATGTGGGATGGGTGAGAAACTTGTATACTACTTTGATTTGTTAATTTTGGAGACAGGATCTCTGTCACTCAGGCTGGAATGTGGTGGTATAATCACGACTAACTACAGCCTCAGTCCTGTCCCCGGGCTCCAGGTGATCCTCCTGCCTCAGCCTCCCAAATAGCTAGGACTACAGGCATAGTACCACAAAGCCCAGCTCATTTTTTGTGTTTTTTGTTTGTAGAGATGGGGTTTCGCTGTGTTGCCTAGACTGGTCTTGAACTCCTGAGCTCAAGTGATCTGCCTATTGTGGCTTCTCAAAGTGCTGGGATTACAGGTGTGAGCCACTGCACCCAGCCACCAGTTTAATTTAGAAAGAAGACAAAAATAGAATTAGGAAGAGTTCAGGAGAGAGAGAAAGGGAATATTCCACAGGGAAGAGGAGAGCCAATATTTGTCTGTCTGTCTATAATTCTGTTTTGTTTTTTGGAAAGGAGTCTCGCTCTTGTTGCCCAGGCTGGAGTGCAATGGTGCGATCTTGGCTCACTGCAACCTCCACCTCCCAGGTTTAAGCAATTCCCCTGCCTCAACCTTCCAAGTAGCTGGGATTACAGGCATGCACCACCTTGCCCTGGTAATTTTGTATTTTTAGTAGAGATGGGGTTTCTCCATGTTGGTCAGGTTAGTCTTGAACTCCCAACCTCAGGTGATCCACCTGCCTTAGTGTCCTGGGATTACAGGTGTGAGCCACCATGCCCGGCCTAATTCTGTTTTTTTGTTTGGAGTCTTGCTGTGTCACCCACGCTGGAGTGTAGTGGCGTGATCTCGGGTCACTGCAGCCTCTGCCTCAGCCTCCCGAGTAGCTGGGATAACAGGCATGTGCCACCACACCTGGCTAATTTTTGTATTTTTAGTAGAGACAGGGTTTCACCATGTTGACCAGCTGTTCTCGAACTCCTGGCCTCAAGTTATCCGCCTGCCTCAGCCACCCAAAGTGCTGGGATTACAGGCATGAGCCACCGTGCTTGGTCTGTTTATAATTCTTATACCCCCAAATCCTACCTTTTTCCCTGGCAGTGTTATGGTGAAAACATTTGTCTTGTTGATGTAGTGCATGGCAGGTATGGAATCCTCCAACATCTCTAGGCCCTTACCTTACTCTGATTTCTGGAGGCCTGGACCTTATGACCATACTCACTAACACCATTTCTCCTTCTTGTTACTTGATTCCCAAAGATACTCATTAAAATCTTTGGTTCCTGACTATTATCTATTACTCTGACTTCCAACCCAGAGAAGAGTACTAAAGATTCCCTTTCACAAGGTGCCTCTTCCTAGAGTGGCTATCAAATAGGCATACAGTCCTTTGAGATTTAATGTCAGGGATGGATGGGCAGTAGCTAGTGGTGGTGTTTTTGAAAACATGCCTCTTCCCACTTGATCTCTACACAGAATTGTTTGCTATTTATGAGAGAATAAGTAGTTTATAGTCTGGCCAGTAGACAATAGTGGTCTATGTTTGGAGTGAGTTTGCTTCTCTCCTAATTTGAACTACCCATTTGGCCTCGTTACTTAGGCCTTGTATGTATACTAGTCATTTTGTTTTTATATTATGAAAGTAATATATGTTTGTTTAAAAAATAATAAATAGGGCTGTGGCTCGTTCCTGTAATCTCAGTACTTTGGGAAGCTGAGGCTGGAGGATCACTTGAGGCCAGGAATTTGGGACCAGCCTGGGCAACATAATGAAACCCCAACTCCACAAAAAATAAAAAAAGTTTATCATGGGTGGAGGAGTGTGGCAGTTTTAATATATGTCCACAAATTCTTCAGTACTTTTCCTTCTAAAAGATAGAACTTAATTCCCCTTTCCTTGAGCACAGACAGTATTTAGTGACTCCGATGACTAGAATGTGGTAGGTTATAGTGTTAGAATTCTGAGTCTAAGCCTGGCCAACATGGTTAAACCCCATCTCTGCTAAAAATAAAAAAATTAGCCAGGCTTGGTGATGGGTGCCTATAATCCCAGCTACTCAGGAGGCTGAGGCAGGAGAATTGCTTGAAGCCGGAAAATGGAGGTTTCAGTGAGCCAAGGTTGCACCACTGCACTCCAGACAGGGTGATAGAGCAAGACCCCGTCTAAAAAAAAAAAATTCTGAATCTAGGTCATAAATGACATTGCAGCTTTAGCTTCATTGTCTCTTTGGGAGAAGCCAGCTGTCATGTTGTGAGGACACTCAAGCAGCTCTGTGGAGAGGTTCATGCAGTGAGGAGCTGAGGCCTTTTGTCAACAGTTGTGTGAGTGAGGGAGTCATCCTGAAATTGGATACTGCACCTCTGGTTGATATTTTGAATGCAACCTCACTAGACTGTGAGACAGACCCATCCATCTAGGCTTAACCCAAATTCTTCATGCACAGAAGTTGTGAGATAATAAATGCCTGGCTGGATTTCAGAATTGCCATTGACTGGTGACCCACTTGTACCTCTTATTTCCCCCTTTTTGAACAGAATGTCTGTAACAGTTATGCTAGTTCCAAATTTTATGTTAGATGTATGAGGGAAGATAATTTGCCTTTAGTTCACAGGCCTGCAGATCTAAAGGAACTGTACTTAAACTACACTTTTGGACTTCACGTGTACCTGTTTTAGATGCTAGTATCTTTGATATTAAGCTAATGCTGTAAAGAGATGAGATTTTTGTAGAGTTTTGGGAGGGAGTATATTTTGCATATGGGAAGAATGTAAGTAATTTGGGGCCAGAAGGTGGACTGTGATGGTTTTAAAATATGTCCACACTCTTCCCTTCAAGAGGTGGAGCTTCATTCTCCTGCCTTTATGTTTGGATTGGACTTGGTAACTTGCTATATATTTATATATTTATTTATTTATTTATTTTGAGATGGAGTCTCACTGTATTGCCCAGACTGGAGTGCAGTGGCGTGATCTCGGCTCACTGCAACCTCTACCTCCCAGGTTCAAGCAGTTCTCCTGCCTCACCTTACAAGTAACTGGGATTATAGGCATGCATCACTACGCCTGGCTAATTTTTGTATTTTTAGTAGAGGCGGGGTTTCACCATGTTGGTGAGGCTGGTCTCAAACTCCTGACCTCAGGTGATCCACCGGCCTTGGCCTCCCAGAGGGATTACAGGCGTGAGCCACTGCGCCCGGCTGTAACTTGCCTCTAATGAACAGAATATTGCGGGAACTGATGGTGTGTGATTTTTTCAGATTGGGTCATAAATGGCATTATGACCTCTTTTGATTGCTCACTCTGGGAAAAGCTAGCTTCCATGTTACTACATGAAGCCTGCTCACAGCCATGTTAGTGAGCCATCTTGGAAGTGGATCCTTCAGCCCCAGTTAAGGCTTCAGATGATTGTAGCCTGAGCCAACATCATGAATGCAACGTCATGAGAGACCCTGAGCCATAACCACCAAGCTAACCACCGTGAGAAACTGTGTGAGATTAATGTTCATTTTTTTGTTTTGTTTTTGTTTGTTTGTTTGTTTGTTTTGAGATGGAGTTTCGCTCTGTCACCCAGGCTGGAGTGCAGTGGCCGGATCTCAGCTCACTGCAAGCTCCGCCTCCCGGGTTCACGCCATTCTGCTGCCTCAGCCTCCGGAGTAGCTGGGACTACAGGCGTCCGCCACCTCGCCCGGCTAGTTTTTGTAGTTTTTAGTAGAGACGGGGTTTCACCATGTTAGCCAGGATGGTCTCGATCTCCTGACCTCATGATCCGCCTGTCTCGGCCTCCCAAAGTGCTGGGATTACAGGCTTGAGCCACCGCGCCCGGCCTTTGTTTGTTTTTTGAGACAGAGTCTTGCTCTGTCACCCAGGCTGGGGTGCAATGGCACGATCTCAGCTCACTGCAACCTTCGACTCATGGGTTCAAACGATTCTCCTGCCTCAGCCTCCTGAGTAGCTGGGATTACAGGCGCCCACCACCACACCTGGCTAATTTTGGTATTTTTAGTAGAGACGAGGTTTCACCATGTTGGTCAGGCTGTTCTCAAACTCCTCCTGACCTCAGGTGATCCGCCTGCCTCAGCCACCCAAAGTTGATGGGATTACAGGCATGAAGCACCACGCTGGCCGAATGTTTATTGTTTTAAGCTTCTAAGTTTTGTGGTAATTTATTACACAGCAATACAACACTAATACAGCTAATTTTTTTTTTTTTGAGACGGAGTCTCGCTCTGTCGCCCAGGCTGGAGTGCAGTGGCCGGATCTCAGCTCACTGCAAGCTCCACCTCCCGGGTTTACGCCATTCTCCTGCCTCAGCCTCCCGAATAGCTGGGACTACAGGCGTCCGCCACCTCGCCCGTCTAGTTTTTTTTTTTTTTTTTTTTTTTTTTAGTAGAGACGGGGTTTCACCGTGTTAGCCAGGATGGTCTCGATCTCCTGACCTCGTGATCCGCCCGTCCCGGCCTCCCAAAGTGCTGGGATTACAGGCTTGAGCCACCGCGCCCGGCCAATACAGCTAATGTTAAGAACGATTTTGTGAACAATATTTGGAGACTTTAATACCCGCTTTCAATTATGCATATCAACAAGAAAAAAAGACTTCAACAATACTGTAAACCAGGTAGACCTAACAGATAAAAATATAGAACAGTCTACTCAACAACAGCAGAATACATAGGTTTCTCCATGACACATGGAGCATTCTCCACAAATACTAGGTCACAAAACAAATCTCAATAAATTTAGAAAGATGGAAATCATACAAAGTATATTCTCCATAATGGAATGAAAGTAGAAATCAGTAACAGAAGAAAAAGTACAAATAGGTTGAAATTAAACAGCACATTTCTAAATAACCAAGAGTCAAAGAAGAAATCAAAAGGAAAATTATAATAGAAAGTACTTTGAGATAAATGAAAAGAAAAACACAATGCACCAAGATTTATGGGATGCAACTAACACTATGCTAAGAGGGATATTTATAGCTGTAAATATTTTTATTAAAAAGAATCTCGGCCAGGCACAGTGGCTCACACCTGTAATCCCAACACTTTGGGAGGCTGAGGTGGGTGGATCACCTGAGGTCAGGAGTTTGAGACCAACCTGGCCAACATGGTGAAACCCTATCTCTACTAAAAATACCAAAATTAGCTGGGCGTGGTGGCGGGCGTCTGTAATCCCTGCTACTCAGGAGGCCGAGGCAGGAGAACTGCTTGAACCCAGGAGGCAGAGGTTGCAGTGAGCCAAGATCATGCCATTGTACTCCAGCCTGGGCAACAAGAATGAAACTCCTGTCTCAAAAAAAAAAAAAGAATCTCAAATAACCTAATCTTCTACCTTAAGAAACTAGAGGCCGGGCGCGGTGGCTCAAGCCTGTAATCCCAGCACTTTGGGAGGCCGAGACGGGCGGATCACGAGGTCAGGAGATCGAGACCATCCTGGCTAACACGGTGAAACCCCGTCTCTATTAAGAAATACAAAAAACTAGCTGGGCGAGGTGGCGGGCGCCTGTAGTCCCAGCTACCCGGGAGGCTGAGGCCGGAGAATGGCGTGAACCCGGGAGGCGGAGCTTGCAGTGAGCTGAGATCCGGCCACTGCAGTCCAGCCTGGGTGACAGAGCGAGACTCCGTCTCAAAAAAAAAAAAAAAAAAAGAAACTAGAAAAAGAAGAGCAATCTAAACCCATAGTAACCAGAAGGAAGGAAATAATACAATTTGGAGTGAAAATAAATAGTAAAGAAAAAAAATGAAGATCAAAAGTTGGTTCTTTGCAAAGATCAACAAACTCCACACAACTTTAGCTAGACTGATCAAGAATAAAAGAGAATGCAGTGGCTCACACCTATAATCCCAGCATTTTAGGAGGCTGAGGTGGGAGGATCCCTTGAGCCCAAGAGTTCAAGACCAGCCTGGGCAACACAGGGAGACCCTGTCTCTACCAAAAATTAGAAAAATTAGCCTGGTGTGGTGGGGCATGCCTGTAGTTCCAGCTAGTCAGGAGGCTGAGGTGTAAGGATCACTGAACCCAGGGAGGTTGAGGCTGCATTGAGTGGTGATTGAGCCACTGCACTTCAGCCTGGGTAACACAGTGAGACCTTGTCTCAATCAGTCACCAAGAGGCCAGGTGAGGTGGCTCAAAAAACCCCATCTCTACTAAAAATACAAAACTTAGCCGGGCATGGTGCCGTGCACCTATAGTCACAGCTACTCGGGAGGCTGAGGCAGGAGAATCACTTGAACCCGGGAGACAGAGGTTGAGGTGAGCCGAGATTGTGCCATTACACTCCAGCCTGGGTGACAGAGTGAGACTACATCTCAAAAAAGAAAATAAAAAGAGATAAAAATAATTATAAGATAATACTATAAACAACTGTATGCTAACACATTTAGATAACTTAGAAGAAATGGACAAATTCCTAGGAAGTCACAGACTACCAAACTTGTCTCAAGAAGAAATAGATAAAAATAAACTGACTGTAAATATAAGGGTTTACTTCTGGACTTTCAGTTCAATCCCTTTGGTCTATAGACCTATAACAAAGAGATTGAATTAGTAATTTTAAAACTTCCTGCAAAGGAAAGTCCAGGTCCAGATAGTTTCACTGGTGAATTCTACCAAACATTTAAAGAATTATACCAATCCTTCAGACTCTCCCAAAAAAGTAAAATAGAAGAGGAGAGAACACTTTCCAACTCATTTTGAGGCCAGTATTACTCTGATACTAAAACTAGACCCAAGATATCACAAGAAAAGAAAATTATGGGCCAGTATCCTTTATGAATACAGTTACAAAAATACTCAACAAAATGCAAGCAAACCAAATCTAGCAACACATAAAAAGGATTATAAATCATGACCAAGAGGAATTTATCTTAGGACTGCAAGGCTGGTTTAAATTTGAAAACCAATTAATATACCATAGTAATAGCATAAAATACAAAAAACACATAATCATCTCAATAAACACAGAAAAAGCATTTTGACTGCATCATTTTGTGATTAAAACACTCAACAAACCAGGAATAAAAGGGAATTTTCTCAGCCTTACAAAGGGCATCTATGAAAACCCAGTTAACATCATACTTAAGAAGACCGAATGTTTCCACTCCTAAGATCAGCAACAAGACAAAGATCTTGCCACTCTGTTTACCATTGCACTAGAGATTTTATCTAGGGAAATTTAGCAAGAAAAAGAAATAAAAGATACCCAGATTGAAAAGGAAGAAGTAAAATTATCTGTTTGGAGAAAATATGATCTTTTATATAGAAAATCCCAAGGAATCCACTTAAAAAATTAGAAAAAATGGCCGGGCGCGGTGGCTCAAGCCTGTAATCCCAGCACTTTGGGAGGCCGAGACGGGCGGATCACGAGGTCAGGAGATCGAGACCATCCTGGCTAACACGGTGAAACCCCGTCTCTACTAAAAAATACAAAAAACTAGCCGGGCGAAGTGGCGGGCGCCTGTGGTCCCAGCTACTCGGGAGGCTGAGGCAGGAGAATGGCGTGAACCCGGGAGGCGGAGCTTGCAGTGAGCTGAGATCCGGCCACTGCACTCCAGCCTGGGCGACAGAGCCAGACTCAGTCTCAAAAAAAAAAAAAAAAAAAATTAGAAAAAATGAGTTCAGCAACGTGACAGGATACAAAAATCAATTATGCTTCTATATAGTAGGATTTTATCCAAAAAATGAAACTAAGGAAATAATTTCATTTACAGTAGAATCAAATAGAATAAAATACTTAGGCATAAATTTAACAAAACATTGCAAGACATACACTGGAAACTATAAAACTCATTGAAATAAATTAAAAATGTGAATAATGGAAAGACATTACATGTTCATTGATCAGAAGACTTAATCTTAAGATAGGAATACTCCCCAATTGATCTGCAGAATCAGTGCAATCCCTATCAACATCTCACTTGTCCTTTTTGCAGATACTGACAGTCTGATCCAGAAATTCATGACATCCGAGGGATCCAGAAAAGCCAAAACAAGCTTGAAGAGTAACAAAGTTGGAGGAATCACATGTACTGATTTCAAAATTACTATACAGTTACAGTACTTAAGATGGTTTGATACTGTCATAAAGATAGACATATTATAGACCAAAGGAATTGAAAGTCCAGAAGTAAACCCTTACATTTATGGTCAGTTAATTTTTGTTTTTTTTTTTTTGAGTCAGGGTCTCAATTTGTCACCCAGACTGAAGTGAGATATGATTCATATACCATAAAATTTGCTTTATTGAGATATGATTTATATACCATAAAATTTGCCCATTTAAGTATGTACCCCCAAGAGATAGGAAAACATATGTCTGCATGAAAACTTGCACACAAATGTTCTTAGCATTTCTCATAATAGCCAAAAAGTGGCAACAACCCAAGTAGTCATCAACTGATGAACATCAATTGGTAACCAAAATGGTGTATCTAGGGCCGAGTGTGGTGGCTCACACCTGTAATCCCAGCACTTTGGGAGGCTGAGGTGAGCGAATCACTTGAGGTCAGGAGTTCCAGACCAGCCTGGCCAACATAGTGAAACCCCGTCTCTACTACAAAAAAATACAAAACTTAGCCAGGCATGGTGACAAGCACCTGTAATCCCAGCTACTTAGGAGGCTGAGGCAGAAGAATCACTTGAACCCAGGAGGCGGAGGTTGCAGGGAGCCAAGATCGTGTAACTGCACTCCAGCCTGGGTGACAGAGTGAGACCGTGTCTCAAACAAACAAACAAAATAACACAAAATGATATATCTATACAATGGAATATTATTTGGCAATATAAAGGAATGAAGTATTGATACATGCTACAACATGGATAGACCTCCAAACATCAGGCTGAGTAAAAGAAGCCAGTCACAAAAGACCAGATATTGTATGATACATAAAAGGTCCAGAATAGGCAAATCCGTAGAAAAGAAAGTCAGTGATTTCCTGGGCCTGGGGTGGAATGGGAGTGAGGAATGACTGCTAAGGCTAGAGGGTTTCTTTTGGGGGAAATGAGAACTGTTCTAAAATTAGATTTGGTGATAATTACACAACTTCATAAGTATACTAAAACTTAACTATATACTTAAATGGGCAAATTTTATGGTATGTGAATTGTATCTTAATAAAGCTGTTAAAATGAAAAGAAAGACTCTGTGGAAGAGTTAGACCTTAAACGAAGGGCCAGATTTTGTTGGAAAGCAATGGGAGTGCAGTGGGACAATATGAATAGTGCCACAGAAGCAGGAAGTATAAGGGATGTTTGTGAAACACGAAATAAAAGTTAAGGAGTCTCGAAGACCACCATAATTTTTGACACCAACTGCAAGTTTGGAGGTCCCCAAAACCATTCTCAGGTTTCATAATTTGCTAGAAGTACTCACAGAAGTCACCGAAAGCTGTTATGGTTACAGTTTATTGCAGTGAGGAGATACAAATGAAAATCAGCCAATGGCAGGGGCATAGAGAGCCAAGTCTAGGAGAATCCCAAGCCTGAATCTTCCAGCGTCCTCTCCCAGTGAAGGATTAGACAATGCCAACTGCTCTCAGCAGTGATATGTAACAGTATACACAGAGTACTGCCAATCATGGAAGCTTACCTGAGCCTTGATGTCCAGAGTTGTTTTGGGGGCTCGGTCACATGCATGCGGTTGACTTACCTTCCTGGCTGACCTTAGTTTTCAGCCCTTATAGAGGTGATGCTGATAATGCATGGCCTAAAGACCCCTCTATAAATCACATTGTTAGCATAGATTATTTGGTGTGGCCCAAGGCTCCCAGGTTAAAAAACAAAACAAAACAACACTGCTACCAGGTGGGACATTCCAAGGATTTAGAGATTATCTCTCAGGAGCTTCCAGGCCTCTCCTTGGGTAAGAATTTTTTTTTTTTTTTTGAGATGGAGTTTCAAAAAGACTTTGCCTGGGCTGGAGTGCAATGGCGCGATCTTGGCTCACTGCGACCTCTGCCTCCTGGGTTCAAGCGATTCTCCTACCTCAGCCTTTCAAGTAGCTGGATTGCAGGTGTGTGCCACCAACCCCGGCTAATTTTTTTTGTAGTTTTAGTAGAGACGGGGTTTTACCGTGTTGGGATTACAGGCACGAACCACCGTACCTGGCCAAGATTCTTTACTACATAGGGAGTAATTCAATTTGGCTAACGTGTAGACTATTCCCCGGAGTTGAAGGTGAGTTTAGGAGGGTAAACTAGTGCTATGTTGTTGGAATTTGTTGTCATGGGAGGTATCTCTTAAGAAGATTAACCCATTAGTGGTTATTTGAGAGTGTATAGTATCCTGACAGGCTAGAGGAATTTGGAGGATACTGCTGAAGTTTGGATAAGAAGTAACAAGGACTTAGTCCAGGATGGTAGAAGTTGAAAGTTGTTTATTTTTAGTTGTTTATTTTATTTTATTTTATTTTATTTTATTTTTGAGACAGGGTCTCACTCTGTCGCCCAGGCTAGAGTGCAGTGGCATGATCTTGGCTCACTGCAACCTCCGCCTCCCAGGCTCAATGGATCCTCTCACCTCAGTCTCCCAAGTAGTTGGGACGACAGGCGTGCGCCACTGTACCTGGCTTTTTGGTAGAGACTGGGTTTCACCATGTTGCCAGGCTGGTTTTGAACTCCTGAGCTCAAGTGATGTGCCTCCCAAACTGCTGGGATTACAGGTGTGAGCCACTGTATCTGGCCAGTTGTTTATTTTTATTTTGGTTTATTCGTCTCTGTAATTATATATATAAAAGTATATATACACTCAAGGACCTAAATAGGCTTAGTAGGGGATTGCTTAAATGTTTTTTAAGGCCGGGCATGGTGGCGTATGTCTGTAATCCCAGCACTTTGGGAGGCCGAGGTGGGCAGATCACTTGAGGTCAGGAGTTTGAGACCAGCCTGGCCAACATGGTAAAACCCTATCTCTACTAAAAATACAAAAAAAAATTTAGCTAGTATCGTGGCACACGTCTGTAATCCCAGTTATTCGGGAGACTAAGGCAGCAGAATCGCTTGAACCTAGGAAGCAGAGGTTGTGGTGAGCCAATATCGCACTACTGCACTCTAGCCTGGGTGACAGAGTGAGACTCCACCTCAAAAAAAAAAAAAAAAAACCGGCTGGGCGCGGTGGCTGAAGCCTGTAATCCCAGCACTTTGGGAGGCCAAGACGAGCAGATCACGAGGTCAGGAGATCGAGACCATCCTGGCTAACACGGGAAACCCTGTCTCTACGGAAAAATACAAAAAACTAGCCAGGCGAGGTGGTGGGCGCCTGTAGTCCCAGCTACTTGGGAGGCTGAGGCAGGAGAATGGCGTAAACCTGGGAGGTGGAGCTTGCAGTGAGCTGAGATCCGGCCAGCCTGGGCGGCAGAGCGAGACTCCATCTCAAAAAAAAAAAACAAAACAAAACTATTTTTTAAACTATAATTTGGTCCAGTTATTTGGACCAGCTCTCAGTGTCTTTTAAAGCCCTTTTGCATCTTCACATATGATTACATTTAGCAGCCAGAAATTGGTACCTGAGTAGGTAAAGGATAGAGAAAAATAAAAATAGAAAATATGACTTGAAGTAGTATTTGGAAATTGGGAGAACAGGTATATAGCTGCTGATTGTATACATATACTACAATACTTCTGTTGAAGTTAACACTTTCCAGGGGGATTCAGGATTTGCTCCAGAGTGAGGATTCCTCCTCCACTGCATTTCAGTTGAGGCAAAATGGTCGTCTTTCTTTTATAGGACTGTCGTCTGTGTGACTGAGAGAGCCACATGCAGCCACTGCTATAATGGAAGTAGTTAAAATGAGAGAAGGTTTAAACAGATCTTCAATAAGTAGTCCTTATTAGAGCAAAACTGAGAGTAAATGTACAGTGACCTCTGACATGCATGCATTATGTCCTTTAAGTGAAAAAAATCTCATTAGCAGGGAGTACCCTTTTTTGAGATGGAATCTTGCTCAGCTGCCCAGGCTGGAGTGCAGTGGCGCGATCTCACTGCAACCACTGTCTCCCAGGTTCAAGAGATTCTCCCGTCTTAGCCCCCTGAGTAGCTGGGATTACAGGCACCCGCCATCATGCCTGGCTAATTTTTGTATTTTAGTAGAGACAGGGTTTCACCATGTTGGCTAGGCTGGTCTTGAACTCCTGACCTCAGGTGATCCATCCACCTTGGCCTCCCAAAGTGCTAGGATTACAGGTGTGAACCACCTCACCCGGCTTTTTTTTTGTTGAAATGGAGTCTCGCTCTGTTGCCTGCTGGAGTGCAGTGGCGCAATCTCTGCTCACTGAAGCCTCCACCTCCTGGGTTCAAGTGATTCTCCTGCCTCAGCCTCCCAAGTAGCTGGGACTACAGGTGCATGCCACCATGCCTGGCTAATTTTTTTGTATTTTTAGTTGAGATGAGGTGTCACTATGTTGGCCAGGCTGGTCTCGAACTCCTGACCTTAAGCGATCTGCCTGCCTTGACCCCCAAAGTGCTGGGATTACAGGCGTGAGCCACCGCGCCTGGCCTGGGAGCACCCTTTTATGAGACTTAGTAATGCCAGTGGATGTAGACATATCAGGTCTCCAGTTAGGAATTGTGATAGAAGAAATTTGCTTTTCTCTTTTCCCTGTTGAGTTTTCATGAGGTTTAGATGAAAAACCAATACAGGGTGGTTCTTGAAGATTCCTGCAATAATTTTGTGTTGTTAGATTACTTTGGGATAGAAAACTTCATAGTTCTCAGTGGGTGTACACTTCCATCCTATCTGTGTTCTGGACCTTATATGTGACATCAATTATAGTGACAGGAGTTCATCTTAGCTTGGATCACAGCACTAGAAAAGCCTTAGTGTTTTCTGTCAGCTCTATTGCTGTTGTGCTGAATATGTAATAAGTAGCTGTAAATAAAACGAAAATGGGAAATCCTTCCTGCATATCTACCTATTTATTGAATCGAATACCTATTATGTGTATTAAGCTATATTAAATTCTGTGCAGGATAGGAAAAAAGTATGTGGATCACATGCTGATGCCGGGATTTTGTAGGATGATAAGTTTTGAGACACCAAGTGATAAATGGCCAGTTCAGAAGAGGAAGAGACCACACATGGCTGGGGGAATCAGGAATGCTTGGTGATAAGCTGAAGAGTATGTTTCCGAGCTGGGCGTGAAAAATGCCTTTCTCCATGAGGCATACAAATGAGGAGGTTGGAGGCCATCAACAGGTACTGGCATGTAGTTGGGTATTATGTTACGGGATGCATGGAGGGCTTTTGGTAGTAGAGAAAAAGGTAAACTGGAATCATCAATGTGTGCAGTGTGAGTCTACACTTTATATTACAGGTAGTAGAGAAACTATTGACAGATTTTGAGCAAGATGACGTGATCACAGCTGTCCTTTAAGATTAATCTAGAGGTTATCTGGGGGATGAATTGAAATAGGTGGTGAATGAAGGCCTGACTAGCTAAGAGACTATTGTCATAGTTTAGGGCTAGGTAAGAGTTTATGAGATCCTAAACTAAGGTAGTGTGTTTTTAGTTCTGCAGAGAACTAAGAGAGCTTTGAAGCAAGTTTTGAATGAATACTTTGTTACTAATTCAACAGAGCTAACTTAAGTTGTTGGAGATGTATAATGATGAGACCCCTGATAGCTTTTCTTGGCAACACTTAAACAGTCCTCCTTAGGGCGTGCTTATGAGGTAGAGTCATCCTTTCAGCGTGACTCAGTGGGGCATGACAGTGCTGACTAGAAAGGTTTTCATCCTAAATGTCATCAAATTAATGCTGGGAAAGACTAAAAAGAAAGAGGGACTTGGTGATGATGCTCTCAGTGACTCTAAAAGTGGGAGGAGAATGAGTAGGCCCTGGGAAGCATAAAGGAAGAAGGAGCATGGCAAAAAGGAATAATACTTTCATGTGTGTCAATGTGTGGAACATGAGAGTTCATATACAAATTTAAGACCAGAATGACCATTATGAAAAAAGGAATTAGATCAAATTATCTACTGGAGTTGAAGGTCATAGTGAATCATGAAAAAAAAAAAAGGAATTATATTTGTTTGAAGCAAAACTTTAAGATAAACTCATAGATAAATTATCAGAAGAGATAAAAGATAAAATAAGAGCTAAACTGAATTTAAGTGCTGTGGAACCATGAGAACATTTTCTAATAGTGAGAGGAGTTATGTATATGATCCCAGCTCTTTTTTGATAATAGAGTTGTTGAGCATAAGAAAGGGTCACACTTGGCTGGGCACAGTGGCTCACACCTGTAATCCCAGGACTTTGGGAGGCCAAGGCAGGTGGATCATGAGGTCAAGAGATCGAGACCATTCTGGCCAACATGGTGAAACTTTGTCTCTACTAAAAACACTAAAATTAGCCGGGCATAGTGGCGCACACCTGTAATCCCAGCTACTCAGGAGGCTGAGGCAGGACAATCGCTTGAACCCGGGAGGCAGAGGTTGCAGTGAGCCGAGATTGCACCACTGCACTCCAGCCTGGGCGACAGAGCAAGACTCTGTCTCATAAATAAATAAATAAATAAATAAAACAATGAAACTTGCTGCCTTGATGACTCTTCCTTTCATGGAAGATTTCTCTGTAGCATATGTTGCTGTTTGATAGCATTTTACCCACAAAACTCCTTTCAAAATTGGAGTCAATCCTCTCAAACCCTGTCTCTGCTTTCTCAGTTAAGTTTATGTAATATTCTAAATTTTTTGTTGTCATTTCAACAATGTTCACAGCATCCTCGCCAGGAGTGGACTCTATTGCAAGAAACCACTTTTTTTTTTGCTCATCTATTAGAAGCAATTTCTCATCCATTAAAGTTTTTATTGGGAGATTGTATCAATTCAGTCACATCTTCGGGGTCTACTTTTAATTCTAGTTCTCTTGCTATTTACATCACATTTATGGTTACTTCCTTCACTGAACTCTTAAATGCTGCAAAGTCATCCATGAGAGTTGGAATCAATTTCTTCTAAATTCCTATTCATGTTATTTTGACCTCCTCCCATGAATCATGAATCCTTTTTTTTTTTTTTTTTTTTTTTTAACAGGATCTCGCTATTTTGCCTAGGCTGATCTCAAACTCCTGAACTCAAGTGATCCTTTAGCCTCAGTCTCCCAAGTAACTGAGATTATAAGGCAGCACCACCATGGCCAGATAATCACGAATGTTCTTAGTGGCCTCTAGAATGGTGAATCCTTTTCAGAAGATTTTCAATTTACTTTGCCCAGATCCATCACAGGAATTATCTATGGCACCTGTGGCCTTATGAAATGTATTTCTTAAATAATAAGACATAGAAGTCGAAATTACTCCTTGATCCATGGGCTACAGAATGAATATTGTATTAGCAGGCACGAAAACATTAATCTTCTTGTACATCTCCATCATGCTCTTGAGTGGCTAGGAACATTGTCAATGAGCATTTATATATATATATATATATATATATATATATTTTTTTTTTTTTTTGAGATGGGGTCTCTGTCACCCTGGCTGGAGTGCTGTGGCTCATGTAGTGATCATGGCTCACTACATTCCAGCCTGGGCTCAAGACATCCTCCCACTTTGACCTCCCAAGTAGCTGGGACTGCAGGTGCATGTCACCACGCCTGGCTAATTTTTAAATTTTTTGTAGAGACAGAGTCTCACCATGTTGCGCAGGCTGGTCTCAAACTCCTAGGCTCAAGCAATCTGCCTGCCTCAGCCTCCCAAAATACTGGGATTACAGGTGTGAGCCACTGTGCCCAGCCAATGAACGGTAATATTTTGAAAATAATCTTCTTTCTAAGCAGTAGGTCAAGAGTGGGCTTAAAATATTCAGTAAACCATGCTATAAATAGATGTGCTGTCATCCAGGCTTTGTTGTTCCATTTATAGACCATAGGCACAGTAGATGTAGCATAATTCTTAAGGCCTAAGGATTTTCAGAATATTAGGTGAGCATTGGCTTTAAATCAGTAGCTGTATTAGTCCCTAACAAGAGAGTCAGCCTGTCCTTTGAAGCTTTGGAGCCAGGCATTGACTTCTCTGTAGCTATGAAAGTCCGAGATGGCATCTTCTTCCTATATAAGACTGTTTCATCTACAGGGACAATCTGTTGTTTTGTGTAGCCACCTTTATCAGTGATCTTACCTAGATCTTCTGGATAACTTGCTGCAGCTTCCACATCAGCACTTGCTGCTTCACCCGTACTTTTATGTTATAGAGACAGTTTCTTTCCTTCAACCTCATGAACCAGCCTCTGCTAGCTTCAGACTTTTCTTCTGTGGCGTTCCTCACCTCTCTCAGCTTTCATAGAATTGAATTCGAGTTAGAGCCTTGCTCTCTGGATAAGGCTTTGACTTAAGGGAATGTTGTAGCGGCTTTTGATCATTTATCCAGACCACTCAAACTTTCTCCGTATCAGCAATAAGGCTGTTTTGCTTTCTTATTTGTGTGTTCACTGGAGTGGCACTTTTAATTTCCTTCAAGAACTTTTCCTTTGCATTTACAACTTGGCTGTTTGGTGCAAGAGGCTCAGCTTTTGGCCTCTTGGAACATGTCTTCCTCACTAAGCATGATCATTTCTAGCTTTTGATTTAAAGTGAGAGACCCATGACTCCTCCTTTCACTTGAACACTTAGAGGCCATTATAGAGTTCTTCCTTGGCCTAATTTCAGTATTAAATAGGGCAGCCCAAGGAGAGGGAGAGAGTTGAGGCAGTGGCCAGTCAGTGGAACAGTCAAAACATGGACAACATTTATCGATTAAGTTTGCCATCATATACAGATGTGGTTCATGGTGCCCCAAAACAATTACAATAGTAACATTAAAGATCACTGATCACAGATATAGTAATGAAAAAGTTTGGAATACTGCAAGAAGTACCAAAATGGAACACAGAGACATGAAGTGAGCACATGATGTTGGAAAATGGCACTGAAAGACTTGCTCAACACAGGCTTGCCACAAACCTTCAATTTGTAAAAAACAAAACAAAACACATCTTCAAAGTGCAGTAAAGCAAGGTGCAATAAAGTAAGGTATGCCTATACTGTATAAAGTACAAACAGCTGCCTTTATTTTGAGGTAGGGATAATCAGCTGAAGGACTTTTTACCTGGGGTCTTTCTCAGTTCCAAATAACCTTTTCTCACACAGTCTTAACAGTCCACTGAGATAGACATAGATCCTGGAAGCCATGGGTCTTCTAAGAGAGCTATAACTGGGACAGTATCACTTCTGACCTCACTCTGGCCTAAGGAAGGTACATCCTTCGGCTCCTGCCAACTTGGCAAAAAGCTTTATTCCCAGATGTTTTGCTAATTGAGGTCTTAGTGTTTTCTGATAATCTGTAGTTTTCTGTAAAGCTTCTTTATAGGACTTAGCACACTTGTAGTAATTTAAGTAACTATTTATTAGTCTGTTATTCTCTCTTAAGCTATAAACTTTACTGAAGCAGAAAGTCTATTTTGTTCATCACTATCTTCCCAGTCCTAGCATATAGGTACTCAAATATTTGTTGGCATACTAACCGCATTATCTCACATATCTAGGATGTGGCTCCTATAAAATTTAGAGAGCCAAGTGGCAGCTTGTGCATCCTCATAATGTGTTGGGTGGGTCCCAAGAGTGAGCACCTCAAGAGAGCAAGGCGGAAGGAAGTGCATGGCATTTTTATGACTTAGTTTTGGAAATCATGTATTGTGTTTGTTACTTCTGTCATACCTTATTGGTCAAAGTAGTCACAAAGTACCTTCCAAGTTCAAGGTCAGGGAATAAGGACTTCATCACTTGATGGGAAGAGTGTCATAGTTACATAAGAAGAATATGTGAAATGGGAGATCTCGTATTGGCTGTCTTTGAAAAAGAATGTTACAGTTAATTTTCACCATATTTGGAAAACTTTTTGGCCCTTCTTTCTTCAAACGTATTTTCTGTCCCCCTCCACATTGTTTTTTTTTTTGAGACTAATTATATGTATGCTTTATATCTCACTGATTAAGACTTTGCTTCTTCCTTTTCAGTTATTTTTTTCCCTCTGCTTCATTTTGTGTAGTTTGTATTACTATTGTCTTCAGGTTTACTGTTATTTTCTTCTGTAGTCTCCAGTCTGTTGTTAAGCTTATCTGTTGAATTTTTTTATATCTTCTATTTTCTCGCGTTATTATGTTCATATTTTCCTTCAAATCCTTGTGCATATTTATTCTATTTTAACTATTACTTGTCAGCTAATTCTCTTTATCTATCACATTTCTGGGTCTGTTTCTATTAACAGATCACTCCTATCCCAATTACAGTATTTTTCTGCTTCACATATCTAGTAATTTTTTATTGCATGCTAGACATTACAAGTGCTACATTAAGTATCTGGATATTGTTGTCTTTAAAGAATATTGGCCAGGCGTGGTGGCTCACGCCTGTAATCCCAACACTTTGGGAGGCCAGGTGGGCATATCGCCTGTGGTCAGGAGTTTGAGCCTGGCCAACATGGTGAAACCCTGTCTCTACTAAAAATACAAAAATTAGCCAGGTGTGGTGGCAGGCACCTGTTGTAATCCCAGCTACTCAGGAGGCTGAGGCAGGAGAATCGCTTGAACCCGGGAGGCGGAGGTTGCAGCGAGCCGAGATTGTACCATTGCACTCCAGCCTAGGCGACAACAATGAGACTTTGTCTCAAAAAAAAACCTGAAAATTGTTTTGGCAGGTAGTTACTTGCTAGTCAGCTTGATACTTTCAAAGCTTGCTTTTAAGCTTTGTTAAGGTAAGTGTTTGGAATAGTTTTTGCTCTAGGGCTAGTTTAGTTCTACTACTAAAGGATGATTCTCCTTAGAGCTCTAATGAATGTCCCTGGTATTCAAGGTCGTCCTATCCGGATAGGGGGAACACAGATGTCCCCCAGCCTGTGTGAGCTCTGGGAATTGCTCGGCTTGCAATTCCAGTTTGCAGTTTCATTGCCTGGCTTTGTGGGGTTTCACCTAACACATGTGTAGGTTAGTATTCAGTAATGGAACTAAAGGGATCCCCATGCGGAGGTCTCCCTTCTGGAGGTCCTTCTCTGCGCTGCAAATCTCAGCCACCTCAGTTTCTACAAATTCCAATCTCAGTCTACTCAATTCATCAAAAAAGGATATACTGTGGTCTGCAAAGCACTTCCAGGCAGAAAGCTGGAATGATCTTCGGGCTCACCTTGTTTCCCTTTTCTCAAGGATCACAATTCTTTACTGCCTATTGTCTGCTGTTTATATCAATTTTTTCATGTATCTTTGATCCAGTTTTCTGGTTGTATGTGGTGGAAGAGAAGATTCTGTACCAGTAATACATGTTGAAGTATGAGTTTTACCTCCAGGATTTCTTTCTTCTTTTAACCACTTAAAGTACAACTTAGTTTCCAAATGTAAAAATGAAGTCAACTTTGAGTTAGAATAAATAACTTGGCTTCAAGTTTCAGGCCTACCTCTAACTTGCTGCATGAATATTGGCAAATCTTATTTGTTTTTTGGCAGACACAGCAAAATTGAATTGAATATAATCCTATTCGCCCTATTTCTCAGGCATTCTGTAACAAGCAAATAGAAATAAAAACAAATCACATTAAATAAGGATGAAGTTATATTTATAGTTAGTTGACAACTCACTTCTCAAACCTCTCTTGCCTATCTTCCAGTTCCATTCTCTAAAGAATAAAAGTGCCTGAGTTAAAAGTGTAGTGAGACTGGTGCTGTTTCACAGCTTCTCCTCTTAATATTAGCCAACTGCTACTGAATGTTTTCTATGTGCCAGGAACTGTGTAAGCCTTTTATGTGAATAAATTTACTAAATTTTCTTTTTTTTTTTTTGAGATGGAGTCTCACTCTGTCACCCAGGCTGGAGTGCAGTGGCGCAATCTCGGCTTACTGCAACCTCTGCCTCCCGAGTTCAAGCGATCCTTCTGCCTCAGCCTCCCAAGGAGCTGAGACTACAGGCGTTTGCCACCACGCCTGGCTAATTTTTGTATTTTTAGTAGAGACATGGTGTCATCATATTGGTCAGGCTGGTCTTAAACTCCTGACCTTGTGATCCGCCTGCCTCAGCCTCCCAAAGTGTTGGGATTACAGGCATGAGCCACCGCGCCCGGCCTTACTAAATTTTCTTTTTTTTTTTTTTTTGAGACGGAGTCTCGCTCTGTCGCCCAGGCTGGAGTGCAGTGGCGTGATCTCGGCTCACTGCAAGCTCCACCTCCCGGGTTCACGCCATTCTCCCGCCTCAGCCTCCGAGTAGCTGGGACTACAGGCGCCCGCCACCACGCCCGGCTAGTTTTTTGTATTTTTAGTAGAGACGGGGTTTCACCATGTTAGCCAGGATGGTCTCGATCTCCTGACCTCGTGATCCACCTGCCTCGGCCTCCCAAAGTGCTGGGATTACAGGCTTGAGCCACCGCGCCCGGCCGTCCTTACTAAATTTTCATAACTGCCATAGGGATAGGTACTATTATTGTCCCCACTTGACACCTGAGAATGAGATTAAGCAACTTGGAGAAGGTCACATAGCAAAGTGGCAGTGGCAGAACTAGGACTGATTCTTGAGCCATGCTCTTCACCACCACTATGTGACTACTTAAAAACTACTGAAAATGCATCAACTGCTGCTGATATAGAATCATTAATTATCCTTAAATATAAAAGAGCATAATCTCTGCCATCCTGTTAACAAATCCTGTTTGTTTAGTCAGCATGACTGATTTCCATGGGGAAGCAGAAAGATTGGGCTATCATTGGAATATGTGATTCCTGAGAAAAACACGGTTAGGATGGCTGGAAATGGAAGATGATGTCCAGCACCAACTACCTTGAGAATAGGCTGTAAGTGGAGTACAGAGGGTCTAGTGTGGTTCTCAGAGGGTCACTGGTGTGTACTGAACCTCTACTGTCTGTCTTTTAATATTAATAGGCTCATTATTCTTTTTTCTCTCCTTTCTCAGACACATTTAATCAAACCAGGCACCAAAATGCTAACACTCCTTCCTGGAGAAAGAAAGGCTAGTATTTATTTTACTCAAAGAAGAGCTCCATCTACAGGCATTCACCAGAGAAGCATTGCTTCCTTCTTCACCTTGCAGCCAGGTATGGTGGCCCATGTGGGAATACTTCATTATCCAGAGCAAAAAAGGAGTGTGTTCATTTGTCCATGTTAGAACATTTATGAGAAATGGTGAAACCAGTGCATTATGTTAAACTTAGCCTATTAGAAGAGGTTATAAAACATAAAAAATCGTTGCCTTTTGAAAAGCAATATATGTGTGCTTTTACAAACATACTTTTCTGGTTCTGTTTTGCTCAACTTAAATATTTGTATTCGCTAACAGAGCAGTCAGGAAAGGTGTACTTGGGCGTTGGAGGTGCACTTGGGAGTTGGAGGTGCACTGGGGAGTTGCCCTGCCATTAGTTAGGAGGTATATATCTTGGGTTGGCCACAATGGGTACTCTGTCTAAGGTTAATTGGTAATTGATATTTTTGTGTGAAGTTTCTCAAATTAGTGCAAGGTTCAAAGATGCTTGTTCTTAGAAAGCCTCACATAAAGTTGGTTTATGTCTCATCCTTTGGCAGTTCTTTGCTTCCAGGTCCCTGTTCAGGGGAGCAGCTGACTCAGCAGGCTGGGCCTTAAGCAGCAGGGTTCCTGCCACTTGGAGGGTGTTGGGAAGAGTGCTCTAATGCTGGGAGTGATTCTCAGGATTGCTTTGCCTAAACCTTCAAAATGCCCTCTCCC
This sequence comes from Theropithecus gelada, assembly GCF_003255815.1. NCBI lineage: Eukaryota > Metazoa > Chordata > Mammalia > Primates > Cercopithecidae > Theropithecus > Theropithecus gelada. The sequence continues at coordinate 53,234,587 of NC_037668.1, read as the reverse complement.
TCCTCCAAACAAAAACATACTCTTTTATGTACGGACAGATTTAAATTTAAAAAAAAAAAAAAAATTAACAAAAAAACTTCTTCCACTTATAAATTCTGGTATATTTTATAATCTATATTGAATTCTAAGGAAAAGTTGAGAATTCTCACAAAACCTAGTTTCTGCAGTATAATTCTTATTGGAGTTATTCTGCTTTGTTTTTATAATTAGATCTTGGTGTAATTTGAGCCAAGTTGGGAATTCCATGTCCTCCATCCTTATCTTAAGGCAGAAGAGAATCCACTCTATGCCTGATAAAATTAACAGGCTGGACACTAGTAGTTGTTTCACTATTCTACGTACTGACTGACTTAGCATCCTAATTGTGTCTTTACTCCCTTTCCAATGAAATGCCTGGGGAGTGGAGGACCCACGTTTTTCACACTGTCACCAGAAGGTTTCTCAGAGTTGGATGGTTAATGTCATCTTTAAGACCTTACAAAACTTGTATGTGTTTAGCATGTTTCTTTAAGGATAATGTCCAGGAATGTATATTTGGCCAGAGGATCATCATTTAGTAAAAACCACATTAAATAAAAAACAAAAGCAAAACTGATGTGCCCTATGTTAAACAAACCTACAAATGAAAACTCAGCTGGTAAAGTAGGCTGTGGTCTGATTGTATGTGATATTTGACATTATTAGGTAGGTGATGGGAAGTATACATGTATTTGAGTAGGGAATATAAGATCTGATGTTTCAGAGTTCATTCATGAGAGACTGGCAAGATTGAAAACAGGAAGATTGGCTACAAAATTATGTGAAGAGGCTAAGACTCCTGCACTAGGTAGTAATAGTAGCTGATACTGATTTCAGAAAAAGCCAACTGAATCCTGCTTAGGGCAGTTTTTCTGCAGAATAATATTTGTTCATTCCTGTTTTATTAGGAAAGACAAATGGTAGTGACCAGAAGAGTGTTTCATCTCATACAGAAAGTCAGCTCAACAAAGAGTCCAAGAAAAATGTGATCCAGCTAGACCATTTGATCCCAGGCTTAGCACATGATTGCATGGTATCCCCTTTAGCCACTTCAACCACTGCAGACATCCAGGAAGCTGGACTCTCTCCTCAGTCCCTCCAGACTTCTGGCCACCACAGAACTGAGCTATCTTTGCTCCAGCCTGATACTCTAGACTGTGCTGGAGAGATTAATACCCCATTGGCTTTTTCCTTCACCGAGGACTTGGAAAGTTCTTGTTTGCTAGACCAAAAGGAAGAAAAAGGGGATTCTGCCAGGAAATGGGAATGGCTTCATGGGTCTAAGAAGAACTGTCAGAGTATGAAGAAACACACCAAACTACCTGGGGACAAATGCTGTCAGCCTTTAGGCAAGACTAAATTGGAAAGAAAGGTGTCTGCCAAAGAAAACAGGCAGGCCCCTGTCCTCCTTCAAACATACAGGGAATCCTGGAATGGAGAAAACGTAGAATCAGTGAAACAAAGCTCTTGTCCGGTTTCTGTGTTTTCCTGGGACAATGAAAACAATGACAAGGACTCCTGGAGTCAGCTTTTCACTGAAGATTCTCAAGGTCAGCGGGTCATTGCCCACAACACTAGAGCTCCTTTTCAAGATGTAACGAATAACTGGAATTGGGACTTAGGGCCGTTTCCTGACAGTTCTTGGGCTCAGTGCCAGGAGGATGGGCCAACTCAAAATCTGAAGCCTGATTTGCTCTTTACCCAGGACTCTGAAGGTAATCAAGTTATCAGGCACCAATTCTAAATGTTTTGAAGCTTTGTTCCTAAAAGTACCTTGAAATGACAGAGATGTAGGAAAATATAGTTGTGGGTGGAGAGGCGAGTGAGTTTGTTTAGGTGGGAAGGTGGCATGGGATGAAGTTATCATTACTGAGCATCTTCCCTATGTAAATAAAGGGCAGTACCATTGTTAAGACACTGGGTTTGCCATCATGGCTTTCCCTCAGGAAGATGGTGGCTGATAAATTCCCTGAACAAGTCTATGATGAACACTGAGGCAGCACGGTGGGTATTTATCTCTCCATGAAAGCGCCTTTTACTTAGCCTGCACAGAGCCTTCCAGATGTCTGACTGGGACCTTGCTTATGGATGTGTGGGTTTTGTTTTTTTTTTTTCTTTTCTCTTTTTTTTTTCCTCAGATGGAGTCTCACTCTGTTGCCAGGCTGAAGTGCAGTGGTGTGATCTCAGCTCACTGCAACCTCTGCCTCCTGGATTCAAGTGATTCTCCTGCCTCAGCCTCCCGAGTAGTGGGACTACAGGCGCATGCCACCAAGCCCAGCTAATTTTTTTTTGCTATTTTTAGTAGAGACGAGGTTTCACCGTGTTAGCCAGGATGGTCTCCATCTCCTGACCTCGTGATCTGCCCGCCTCGGCCTCCCAAAGTGCTGGGATTACAGGTGTAAACCACCGTGCCGGGCCAGATGTGTGAGCTTTTTTTTTTTTTTTTTGAGACGGAGTCTTGCCCTGTCGCCCAGGCTGGAGTGCAGTGGCCGGATCTCAGCTCACTGCAAGCTCCGCCTCCCGAGTTCACGCCATTCTCCTGCCTCAGCCTCCCGAGTAGCTGGGACCACAGGCGCCCGCCACCTCGCCCGGCTTGTTTTTTGTAGTTTTAGTAGAGACGGGGTTTCACTGTGTTCACCAGGATGGTCTCGATCTCCTGACCTCGTGATCCGCCCGTCTCGGCCTCCCAAAGTGCTGGGATTACAGGCTTGAGCCACCGCGCCCGGCCGATGTGTGAGCTTTTAATCTCTGGCTGATCTTAACCCACTTCGACCTAAGCTTGGGATGATTACTCTTGACCCTTATTTTGAGTGATTAGCACATCTCCCCACAACCCAGGTGTGCGCAGAAGAGAGGTAGAATGGTGCTAGTTTCTTATTTTATTTTTGTGGTAACTGTACAGCACTTTAAAGTTATATACTCTATGTTTAAATATACCCCTTAAAAAGCCTGAGCTATATAACAATCTGGATGTGACTGTGTTACCCTTTTCCCACAAGATAGGAGGGAATCCCCTTTGTAAAACTATGAATCCAAATAAATGTTTACAAAGTGGCTCTTGTGGTAACTGGTAATTAAACGATTATCAATTTTATTTTTGAAAATGCAACTGTAATAGTGTATGTTGTCATTGCCCTGAGTCTGATGTGAGCCAGAGTCTAGTTTGACCTGTCTTCTACCCAAGGCATTATCCTTTGTTGTTGATATGGTACCTAAGAGGCTTAAACAATCTCTAGGGGACAAACTTGCAGGTTATAAGATAGAACTGCTTTTTTTCTTTAACTTAAATTTTAGTTTTTTGAGGCATGGTCTCGCTCTGTTGCCCAGGCTGGAGTGCAGTGGCATGAACACAGTTCACTGCAGCCTGGACCTCCTGGGCACAAGTGATTTTCCCACCTCAGCCTCCTGAGTAGCTGAGACTACAGGCACATGCCACCATGCCCAGCTAATTTTTAAAATATTTTGTAGAGATGAGGTCTTGCTTTGTTGCCCAGCTGATCTTGAACTCCCAAAGTGCTGTGATTAGAGGTGTGAGCCACTGTGCCTGGCCTAATTTAAATGTTAAATTCTACTTTTGTGTTCTATGTCATCTCTCCGGTCATTTTCCTGGAAGACCTGCTTTTTTAAGAATGTATGGGGCTTAGTGCGGTGGCTCATGTCTGTAATCTCAATGCTCTGGGAGGCTGAGGTGGGAGGTTTGCTTGAGACCAGGAGTTCAAGACCAGCCTGGGCAACATACAAGACCCCATCTCTACACAAAAATTAAAACATTTCCTGGGTGTGGTGGTGCATACCTGTAGTCCCAGCTACTCAGGAGGTTAAGGTGGGAAGCTCGCTTGAGCCCAGGAGTTTCGAGGCTGCAGTTAGCTAATGATCCCACCACTGCACTCTGGCCTGGGCATTACAGAGCTAGATACTGTTTCTAAAAAAAGAAAAAGAGTATAGGGCAAAATCTCTACAGAAAGGGGGAAGAAAACCCCTAGAAGGGCAGGACCTTATAAGGAAAGAGAAGCCAGTAGCCTGTTTAAGTTCATACACTTTCAAATGAACAATAATCCTATCCCCTGAAGGACACTGGGTAATCACAACTGAAGAGATGGACACAGCAAATGCATTCTCTCTCCAAGTCCTTCCTTTAATGTCAGGTAGTGCTTCGACCCAAACACACACAGTATACATACCATAGAGAAAGGGACCTGAGGGCATCTGAGTCATGCATGGTGTGGTAGGTACAAACCTTGGCCCAACCCAAAGGAGCAGTCAAGGGCCTGGAAGAAAGATGGTATGCTCTTTCCCCCTCCTCCTTTCTCTTTCCTACCGGGCTTAAAGTCCGTGAAAGAGAAAGTTTTTAATCAGTGGAACTGATAAGGCCTCAGGGCCGTGGAGGGTAGATTTGGTTGTTCAGTAATATAAAATGTGTTTAAGAAAAAAAACAGCCCAGGCTTCCCAGCAGTAGCCCATGTGTTGGCTGGTTCAGCAGCCTGACCTCTACATCTAGACAAGGAAGTGAGGAGGGTGATTGCTGGGCATTGGTGTAGGTTTATGATGGAGCAGCATAAGATTTTCCATGCCCTGTGAACATGTATACAAACATTTATAACCCCTTCCCCTCAGCCCTGCTCTGCTGCAAGGAAGCTGCTGAGAGTGAGTGACAGCTGGGCACAAAATGTCTTGTGAGACCAGTTATAGGGTCTAATGCAGTGAAGTCAGTCAGTCATTTCGGACCTGTTTTCACACAGGGGCAAGGAAAAACCAGAAACAACTTCTCTCTTACCCTTTAAACTGAGATACTTCATTCTATACGATTACCTGAAACAAATGTCTCAGGTCAAATTACAAGCCTTAGCTTCTGCCAGGGTTTGAAGTCTGGGAAACATATAATCCAGCTCTTCTCTTTCAGTCCAAGCTCTAGCTTGTTAGCAAGACTGTTGCAGAAGATTTCTCCTTTAGAGGCAGAAACATCTGTGGTGAGGAAGGCAGCTATTGAAGGTATTCCAGGAGCATGAGACTGAGTTTGCAGAGCTGAGGGTTGTCAGTTTCCTTTTCTACTGATATCTTCTTCCTTTAGAGCAAACTTCCTTCGTAAGACCTCAGAGATAAGCACAGCAGGGTCCTCCTCCTTCAATGAACTCCGGTTCCTAGAGACACAATAATAGCTTGAGTACTTACTCTTTCCTGGGTAGTGTTGTATATATTTGAATACATTATCTCATGGAATCCTCACAACAATCTTACTAGGTAGGTGCTATTACAATTCCCTTTCACAGATAAGGAAATTGAAGCACAGAAAGGTTATACAAGTTGCCCAAGGTCACTAGTCACTCAGCAAGTAAGCGGTGAATCCAGAGTTCAAAACCAAACTAGCTGGTTCCAGATCTCTTCTATTAACTAGAATGCTTTACTATTTCCTGAAATAGCTATGAAGCGTGGGCAAAGTAAAGGACCATCAATCGGTTAGAGTTGCCCTCTGGTGGCTAAGCTTCTGCTTCTGCCTTCTGGCCCTATGTTTTCTTAGTAGCATTTCCCCAGAGGGTCAGCAGGGGAAATGACTGATGACTCTTGGCTATTCTAACCCTTAATAGTTCTGGGGAAAAGGTGTGCTTGGGATTTCCTACTTCCCGGTCTCCCCTTCAGGGTAGATGATTTTTTACGAGAGCCAGAATTAGAGCAAAACATTCACACAAGAAACGCATGGGAACAAAACCAACTCCAGACTGAAGTAGGCCCAAATTATCTGATACATCATATAAGAGGGTCCTAGATACCCGGAAAATAGTTGCTTGAAATCCTAGTGAACTTATATACATTCATCCTCAAGAAGGTGTTTTACTGGGGAGTAAGCTAAATATAAGAGCCAAGACTGATTATTCAACCTTCAAAGCAACAACAAGAGGGACTGCGTTTGGTTGGTGACATATCTGAACCTTTGCTGACTGGGGTACTTTCCCAGTCTTACTCACTGACCCAGCTTCTTCTGATCCGAAGACACAAGTGGGAGGAGGGGGCTGGCAATAAGGGTCTTGAATCTAATTTGGTCCAAAAGGCAAGTTAAGAGAAAGTTTGAGAGTCAACCTAAAAAACATTGTGTTCAGAAGAAAACAGCTCAGAGAAGACCAAAAGCAGCAGCAACTGAATTTGGGAACGTGGAAGACCAAAGAGATATGGGTGAGTATGACCAACCTGACTAGGGCCAGTGAAGGAAGGTTAAGAGTGACTTCCCTAAACGGGTCAACTGCCAGGAAGCAATGAGGGAGTCACTTAGCCTGGTCTACTTTTCAGAGGGAAATGGATCCCAGGACACAAAAAGGGATCCAGGGCAAGTAACTTTCCCTTTAACAGGAACTTAACATCAACTCAGGAGACCTCACTTCCCTGTCCCCAAAACAGTTTTTCATCTGCATTAACAAACAGAGCTGCACAAGCTGGGCGCTGGCCATCAAGGTCTGGCTCTCCAATGCCCAGGAACCTACATTCAAACCAAGCTCCTCTGGTGAGTCCTGTGCAGCTGCTGAAATCACAACCCACAACTGGAGAAACACTATGCAATGGGGTGACTTCCTGAGGCTTCTTTGCCAGATAAAGTTTTTCAAGGTAGGTATTCCCCAAAGTCCCTCATACTCCATCGGAAAAACCTAGAGCTCCACTCCTTGGAGTTCTACTTTATTAAGTTAAAGGTGTATTTTTAACAAATCCGAGCAATTCTGATGGGCAGCTAGGTTTCGGAACTACTGGCGAGTCTCAAAAGCCTTGTTTTCAAATCACTGAATATGCAGGGTTGGTTTGCACAATGGACCACTGTATTTTAAAGTAGAAATCTCCAACTTTATGAAATTCTCCTCCCACCAAAAAAGCCTACCAATTTGAGATAAGAAAACATAACAAAACATAATGTCATGCAACCCCTCACTTTGAAGGGTGGGGCATGAAGACACTGTCACTAGCAGTATGAGAACTGAAGTGATAAAGCCACCTGAGGACAGAAGTTGGATTAGATGAGCTGCCTTATAAAAGTCCCTACTAGCCTCATATTTGGTTGGGGTGACCTAACCCAATAAATGTAAAGTGTTGCTCTTTCCTCAAATTGAGGCCCCAGGCACTGGCAAGCAGGTAGTCAGCAAGCTTTATGAATGACATAACATATGGTACTACTAAGAACTTACTATGTTGCATTAGATCATTGGCCATGGGCAACTCAGAGTAAACAGATACTAGAGCTCCTCATCAGATACTTACAGATCTTGGCTCTGTTTCATTCGGTGAAAGTCCTTCAGGATACCCATCATATCTGCAAAGCTGCTGGCCTTGGACAAAGAGATGCAGTCATCCTCTTCAGACGAACTGCAGGTAGCTTTGTGTTCTGGTTTGCAACATTCAGGGCTGGCAGAACAAAGCAGGGGGACTGATGGAAGCTCAGGGACCTCCACCTCTGTCTCCTCGGTGATGTCACTAATGACAAAGGAAGTTGTAGAGTGGAATGAGGATCCAAAACAAGGTAAGGGAGAAGAGACATTTGAACTTCCTGGAGATAAGAAATCTGGCGTTAATGAAGCCGAAGCTGAAAGAGAAAACAATAGGCATGGATGGACATTGGGGCTAGAACACAGTAGGAATATCTTCTCCCCACAGCCCTGCCTACTGAACATCCATTTCCTGGGCTGACACCATGACAGTCTGGGAGAGCCAGGATGGTATCTGTAGCCACTGGAGGGTCATTCCACTATGCTTCTCACTCAGGGGCTCAGAAAGCTGTAGAAGCACTGGGCTTTTCCAGTGTTCCAGGAGGGCAGGAAAACCCAGCCCATAAAGGCCTTGGCATTTAAAACTGCCATTCCACAACAGGCTGTGGAGTGATAGCCCTGTCATAGGCCAAAGCAGCAGTGACAGCTAAGGCCTGAATTTGTCCTTTTCTCTAACTAGGCTAGTGCTTTTGACTATGCTCCTTTGAATCTTGCTATCTATGAACTAAAAGACATGTTCCGAGCAAAACGAGAATGGTGACAGACCTCCCAACCTTCCCAAATTTCAGTGGAGAGAATTTCCTTAATTTCTACATTTCTAAAAATACTTTGAAAACGCTAAATACACTAAAAACTATGTTTCTAAAAAACGTGTTACTTCAGTTTGTCTCTTGGATGACAAAAAAGTAGCCAAGAAATATAAATGGAGTTTCAGTGCAATTCTTCATAAAACTTCCATGTGAAGAAATTAAATACATGAAGATTTCAAAGAATACCATGATTTTCATGTGTCCTACCAACTGATAAATTTAGGAGCTATGACTCTGAGTCAATGCAGAGTGAAAAAATGAGGATGGGAGGAATATGAAGATAAGCCCTGAGCATCTTGGGAGAGATCCACCTGTTGGTTGTCCATGCCTCTGGTCAAGGCAGGCTTCCCATCCATTTCCAGTGGCTCTGCCTTAACTGTAGACAGAAAGCTGGAGGGGTGGGTTACAAGGCTTGTTTGCATAATGGACCTTTTTTTTTTTTTTTTTTTTTTTAGACAAAGTCTCACTCTGTTGCCCATGCTGGAGTGCAGTGGTGCAACTTTAGCTCACTGCAAGCTCCACCTCTGCCTCTGCCTCTGCCTCCACCTCCCAGGTTCAAGTGAATCTTGTGCCTCAGCCTCCCAAGTAGCTGGGATTACAGGCACACACTGCCACGCCTGGCTAATTTTTGTATTTTTTGTAGAGACAGGGTTTCACCATGTTGGCCAGGCTGGTCTCGAACTCCTGACCTCAGGTGATCCACCCGCCTCAGCCTTCCAAAGTGTTGGGATTACAGGCGTGAGCCACAGTGCCCAGCCACTGTATTTTTAAGGCCAAAATCTCCAACTTTATGAAATTCTCCTTCCACCAAAAAAGTCCACTAATTTGAGATAAGAAAACGTAACATAATGTCATGCAACTCCCCACTTTGAAGGGTGGGGCATGGGGACAATGTCACTAGCAGTATGAGAACTGAAGTGGTAAAGCCACTTGTGATCCCTGGTAGAAACGACAAGGCGAGGGAAGATAGGTGCTTAAAAAGGGTAAGTCTCAGCGGTGGTGGGGGATATGTTTACTTGTATTGAAAAGGAAAGCAGGGTGCGGTGGCTCATGGCTGTAATCCTAGCGTTTTGGGAGGCTGAGGCAGGCAGATTGCTTGAGCTCAGGAGTTTGAGACCAGCCTGGGCAATGGCGAAACCCTATCTCTACTAAAAATACAAAAAATTAGCTGAGCATGGTAGTGTGCGCCTATAATCCCAGCTACTCAGGAGGCAGAGGCACGAGAATTGCTTGAACCCAGGAGGTGGAGGTTGCAGTGAGCCAAGACTATGCCACCGCACTCCAACCTGGGTGACAGAGTGAGACTGTTTCAAAAACAAAAAGAAAAGGAAAGCCAGCGGGCATGGTGGCTCATGCCCGTAATCTTAGCACTTCAGAAGGCCGAGCTGGGTGGATTACTTGAGGCCAGGAGTTCGAGACCAGCCTAACTAATATGGCAAAACCCCATCTCTACTAAAAATACAAAAATTAGCCAGGCGTGGTGGTGCACACCTGTAATTCCAGCTATTCAGGAGGCTGAGGCATCAGAATCGCTTGAGCCTGGGAGGCAGAGGTTGCAGTGAGCCAAGATTGTGCCACTGCACTCCAGCCTGGGCTATAGATCAAGACCCAGGATCCTGTCTCCAAAAAAAGGAAAGCTGGCCAGGCTTGGTGGCTCACGCCTATAATCCCAGCACTTTGAGAGACTGAGGCGGGTGTCATCTGAGGTCATCTGAGGTCAGGAATACAAGACCAGCCTGGCCAACATGGTGAAACTCTGTCTCTACTAAAAATATAAAAATTATGGCCGGCGCGGTGGCTCATGCCTCTAATCCCAGCACTTTGGGAGGCCAAGGCGGACGGATCATGAGGTCAGGAGATCAAGACCATCCTGGCTAACATGGTGAAACCCCGTCTCTACTAAAAATACAAAAAAATTAGCCGGGCGGGTAGCAGGCGCCTGTAGTCCCAGATACTGGGGAGGCTGAGGAAGGAAAATCGCTTGAACCCGGGGGGCAGAGGTTGCCATGAGCCGAGATCGTGCCACTGCACTCCAGCCTGGGCGACAGAGCGAGACTCCACCTCAAAAAAAAAAAAAAAAAGGCCAGGCCTGGTGGCCCATCCCTGTAGTCCCAGCTACTCAGGAGGCTGAGGCAGGAGAATCGCTTGCACCCTGGGAGACAGAGGTTGCAGTGAGCCGAGATCGTGCCACTGCACTCCAGCCTGGGCGACAGAGCAAGACTGAGGGAGAAAAAAAAAAAGCTACTGTGGGCTTATGTAAGATGTGATCTTAAAGACACTTGGAAGAGGGTGTCAGTTTTGGGGCTAAGGGAGGGACTCTGCCTGGGGTCACAGGTTAAGTGAAGATTTTGTTCCTAACCAAACCATTCAGCCCAAAATGGCTGGTAGAAACCATCTAAGAGGCACTATAGGCTAGCCAGGTTTCAAGACAACTCCAGGGCCTGGAACCTAAGTACCTCCAAACCAAGGACTACCATTTTCTTTACCCCTATCCTGCCCAAGAGCCAGGGGAAAGGAACAGCCTGTTATGTTCTTGCCCTGGCACAGGGGCTCCTACCTGCATCAGCTGCCACTATCTTTGCAATCTGGCTGCGCAAGTGGCTCAGCTCATCCTGCAGCTCAGTGGTGCGGCTTAGGGCTGGCAGGGCTGGCTTCTTCAGGGCCAGAAGCCTCTCCTCGGACCCACGCAGGTTGGGAACGGAGGCATTGCGCTGCATGACAATCAGAGGGCTGGGTTTCCAGGTGTGCCTCAGGGGGCGCGTATCACTCCTGGACCAGGGAAAACCAAGTAGGTCAGTTAGAAATGGCAGGCCACTGTGCTCCCTAAGTTCCTTCCCCCACTCCTATAAGAGTAGCACAGTAAGGTTCTGCTCCTCTCTGAGCCCCCACAGTTCTCATTCCTCTCTCCTTGCTGCCTGCCACCTCTTCTGGGAAGTTCTCCATTCCTCAGCAGACCAGCTACTGCCTCAACTACCTGACCCGGGCGTATGTCTCCTCTTCATCTGCAGCAATCCAGGCGATGTCAGCCAGGGTAGGGACTGGGGGCACATCTCTCAAACACAGGTCAGAGATGTTGGGCAGGGTCTATGGAGAAGCAAAATTCATCAACACTTACAGGCGCCATGATAAGCCAATCAGAAACTGCAGAATACACAGGAGGGGTACCTAATCTGGCACTGGGAGTCAGGAAGGCTTCCTAGAGGGGGCAGAAAAAGGTTCCTGGTCGAAAACATTGAATAGAAGCCAGATGATAGTCAGGCATGGTGGCTCACACCTGTAATCTCAGCATTTGGGAGGCCGAGGCAGGCAGAATGCTTGAGACCAAGAGTTTGAGATCAGTCTGGGCAACATGGCAAAACCCTGCTCTACCAAAAAGAAAAATACAAAAATTATCTGGGTATGGTGGTATATGCCTGTAGTCCCAGCTATTCAGGAGGCTGAGGTGGGAGGATGGCTTGAACCTGGGAGGCAGAGGTTGCAGTGAGCCGAGATTGCGCCACTGCACTCTAGCCTGGACAACAGAGCCAGACCGTCTCGAAATAAAAACAAAAAGAGGCCAGATGCATGAGAGTCCATGTGATTACAAACAGTTCTGTGTCTTCAGTGGGACAGGCCTGAGTCACCTTTTAATAGAGATGGCTACTGTCTAAAACCACTGTGTCCTCTGGTGAAAATACAAGTACAAGGTCATCAACAACCTGTTACAGCAATAGGAAATTTTTCCTGACTAGTTCTTTATAATCCTGTATAGCTAATTGAGATTGACAATATCACAGCAATGGTGTTTTAAACAAACCTGATAATTTGAATATATTTAGATTTAAATAAAAAGAAATTAATTATACAAAAGGAACCATAATAGGATTTCTTAAAATAGCTCCTCAACCCAAATGAGCAACAACCTAGAGATGTTGAGTCAAGTGAAAAATTAGGATTCAATCATGTTGACTATGATTACAACAAATTAAAAAACATCTATCTAGAAAAAGAAAGGACTACACTAAGACATTAATAGTTACTGTATTATTACTGTGTAATTATAGGTAATTTATTTTCCTTTTACTCTTCAAAATTTTAATATTTTCATGTGCTTAAATTTTCAAAATAAATTGGTAAGAGTCCCTTAATATTTAAGGTAATTTAATAATAGTAATAAATGCATATCTACATACAAGTAAAATTCAGCTGTTTCTGCTACAAATTATTTGGTATGGTGGATGGATCCAGGATTGATAGCTCCTGCATTCAGACAGGAAACCTGGGACTCCCAGGAGTGAAGTGATACTCCAAGGTCACACAGAGAACTTCCACTGACCCAGGAACTAGTGCTAAAACAGGCCATTCGGGGAAGCCTCCATTTGTTTTCCTGATTAGCGCTGAATGCTCCTTTGCTCTTGGCAATTAAATGAGTAAACACAAAGTACTCAGCACAGTGCCTGACACATAGTATGTGCTCAGTAAATGTTATCTAGTATTACTAATACTACTCACATATATTCCTGCTCTGTGAGAGCCTGTGCCCTTGACCGTCTCTGCCAGCATCTGGCCAAAGGGTACAGCCAAGTGTGGGGGCAGCCTCCATGGAGTGAGCCACACTCCCTAGCTGTCTCCCTTTTTTTTCCCTGATGCTTCTGAGGCAGTTAGGACCAGTTCCTGCCCAGGACCTTTAGGCAATTCTGGATAGCTGGCAATCTGAATATTGAGACAGCTTTTCCTGCCGCCCACCCCTGCAACACGTATACTTCCAACGCCATTCCTGACCTAATACCAACCCTGACACCTCATCTAATTCCAGATCCAGTTCCTACAGACTGCTGCTTAGCATCTTTTATACAGATTTGGCTCCCTCCTTTCTGTTTCTACCTGGGCCACATCCTTTTATGCACATATTTCTATCTCCTCTGTGTGGGTAGAAAGCAGAAGTATTTATTTTGTGTCCCAGCTCCCCAAATGCACACATCTGAACCACATAGTTTGGGGCTGGTGCTTAACCATTAGTTCCCAGAGGGAGGCAGCTGGGACTAATAAATGCTACTTAGCTTTCTACCACAGAAGGGGTCTCAAGAAACCTGGGCCAGGCAGGAATCTCTGCTGCAGAGTGGGTGCTAAAGGATCCCTAGACACAGAGGTAAGACCGAAGCGCCCCAGTAAAGGAGGCCCAGATTGGCCAAAAAGAGCAGGCTGAGGAATTATGGCCTCAGAGAAACACTAAAAATAGTGGAGCTTGGTGGCCGGGCGCGGTGGCTCAAGCCTGTAATCCCAGCACTTTGGGAGGCCGAGACGGGCGGATCACGAGGTCAGGAGATCGAGACCATCCTGGCTGACACGGTGAAACCCCGTCTCTACTAAAAAATACAGAAAACTAGCCGGGCGAGGTGGCAGGCGCCTGTAGTCCCAGCTACTCGGGAGGCTGAGGCAGGAGAATGGCGTGAACCTGGGAGGCGGAGCTTGCAGTGAGCTGAGATCCGGCCACTGCACTCCAGCCTGGGCGGCAGAGCGAGGCTCCGTCTCAAAAAAAAAAAAAAAATAGTGGAGCTTGGCTTGTGCCTGTAATCCCAGCTACATGGGAAGCTGAGGCAGGAGGACTGCTTGAGCCCAGGAGTTTAAGACTTAGCCTGGGCAACATAGGGAGACCTCATCTAAAAAATTAATAAAATAAATAAAAATACTGGCGACATGGCCAATTCTTAGGGCTGGTGAAGAAAAGCAGAGTTCAACTCAAAAATCACAACACTCACTGTCCCATGTGGAGACCTATCAGGTTCCTTGTGGTCACAGGTTTGTATGCACTCAGGAAGGCACAGTGACCAGGATCTATTATAAGCATTTAACAAATATTTCATAACAGAATGAAAAGTGACCAGGAAACAACCTACTTGGGCAGTACCAAGGGGTTTGGGGCACAGAAGCAGCACTCTGAGCCTCTACCCTCCTGCCCTTCCAACATACTCACCTCGAAGGACGCCCGGGGACACGGCTTCAAGGGTAGGTTGGTCCCAATTCTTCTTACTACACTTCGAGCAGCCCCATGCGGCTTGTTTTGCCAGATTGGTATGGTCTGGAGCAAAGAAAGAGAGACAGTCACAACCTCAGAGACTGAATCCAACTACCGTCCCTGTCCTCTCCTCTCTAGCAGGGAGACTGAATTCCACAAACCTAGGGACAGGGCACACTCTAGGGGCAAGTCAACTCTCAATTATAGTGAGGGCAGGTTCCCCAGTTGCCAGCCTACACCCTGGCCAGCCACCCAAGGGAATACCTGCTGCTGCTAAGGCAGTCAATGTTGGGAGGGTCAGTGAAGGGAAGAGGAAGTAGCTAAGTGTAGAGACTATCCAGGCTTTCCTTCCAGCCCTCTGTACAGAAAGGCAGACATACACTGACTTGTGAAGTGCCCCAGGATCACAGTTGGTTCTTCTTAGGGGGAGGGAGTGAAATGGTGGCCTTGCTCCAATTCCAGGCCTCTGGAGAAAGGACTGCTCAATTGGAGAGTCTCAGAACCTTATACTGTACCTCAGCAGGCCCAGCACCCAACCTTCCCCCACCGTACCCCTGCCGTAGGAATGCCCCTTACCACACTGGCTTCCATTCCCAACATGTGAACCAGCTCCTGCACTTGAAGGACAAGGCAGCCACAGGGCAGCTCCAGGAGGTGGGAGGCGTGACTCCTTCATATCAGGCCATCTGGAGGAGCACCAGATTTCCCTCTTGTGAAACAACCCCCCACAGTGGGGATTCAATGGTCACCACACAAGCCCCACAAAACCAGGCCCTGCAGAGCCATGACTAACACCAAGACTTCTCTGAAGATGCAAATAGAACCCTTTGGTAGCTAGAAAGCTCATCGAGCCAAGTTATAGGTACTATCCAAGCCCAGGATTCATTCTTGAAGATGAGATGTAAAAGCACTCCTGGGCCCTTGCAAGGGGAGAGATCAGAGAAAATAGGAGAACAAACACCAGCTCTTGCCAATCTCAGTCTCCCGAGCTATAGAGGAAAAGAGCCAAAAAAGTTTATCCTGGCTCAGCCACCTCCTGGCTGTGTAGCTACAGGCAAGTTATTTAACTTTGCTGAACATTGGTTTTTCCATCTGGAAAAAGGGGACAGGAAAAGCTGCCACTGGAGGCTACCTTAAGGGTCAATGAGTGAAATGGGGTTGAGTGCTTAATGAACTATTAAAACATGACACAGATGGGTGAGGTGACATCTGACTGCTCTTCATAGCAGTTCTTGCATGGTGAGCAGATGCAGTGTGCTCGTTCATTCACTTGTTCATCAAACACCAACAGTACCCACTTGTGACTTGTGCCAGGCCTTGTGCTGGGCACTGTAGGGGCTATGGGGGGAGTAAGACACAGTCATGCTCTCGAGGAACTCGCTGTCCAGCAGAGTGATAGGACATGAATACGTACTTCTAGCAAAGGCTGAATATCATTAGGCAGGTGGTCAGATGAGGTCAGAGCTCTGGCCCTAGTGCCCTGTAGTGAGTTTCAAGGGAGTAGGAAATGAAGACAAAACAGCAAGAGCACAGGTCCAGCACAGGAGGGTGAAGGATGTGGAAAGAGGAGCAGAGCATGATAAAGCTACTAAAGTAGGGGTCAAGTCATGAGGTCCGGGTGAGAGGTCACTGGGGAGCCCTGGACAGGCTCTGAACGGGGGACAGACTAGACTGACAAAGCAGCTCTTTCTGGAGACCTCCCATGGAGGGTCCCCTCTTCTACCCATAGGAGAGGAGGTGTCACTCACTTTACGATACACATGGGGAAAGGAAGTTGGAGAGGGGAAGGCACTTGTCTAAGCTCACTCAATGGTCATGCCAGTGGAAAGCACCCAAAGCCTGGTCCAGGTCCTGCCACCTCCTGCCTGGGCTCCATCTTCTCGGCTCAGTTCAAGCCTTTATTATCAGAGTCCCTCTGTGTGCCAGGCTCTGTGCTGAATGTCCATGTCGGCCACGAATTGCACTAACAGTGCTTACTGCCACTTTCTCTCCGACCTTACCTCCAAAGACCCAGCTGGGCCTAACCCTCACACACAGCCAGAGGAATCCTTCCCAAACACACTGTTAATCACATCGCTCTTCCGTTTAAAACTGGCTTACTAAAGTCAACACAGGATAAAATCCACAATCAGTCCCAAACCCATCTTTCTCTGCCCTCTCTAGACCACATTGAGTACCAAGGCCTGCACATTTCGCAGCCAGCCCTCCTGCATCTCCCCCTTGCCCTCGAGTCACACCGGCCCTCAATCCCCAACACTGGGCCCACCTCTGAGCCCTGCATCAAACACCAGCACTCCCTTGGCCGAGCTCATTCTTCTTCATTCCTCAGAGCTCAGCTCAAGCATCACCTTCCTTCCCTGCGACAGGGTCAGGTCCTTTCCCGTGCGCTCCGCAGCACCCTGCCTGTCTCTCGGAGTCCTCGCGAGAGGAACTAGATAACTGTGATCCCCGCGCACAGCACGGTGTCTGCCTAGGACACAGTGAGCGCTTCAACGCGCCGAACTAACTAACCGAATGAAGGAGAACACCAACTCAGCTGTCACCCCGCCCCCAAGTGTCACTGGCTAGAAGATCTTCCCCCGTTCTCTGGCAGCACCGGTGGGTCTTGTCACTGAGGCTGCCGTTGCTGTCTATTGACAGGCGTCCCCCTCAGGAGACCGGGAGCTCCTCCAGCGCAGGGCCCCGCTCAGCACCCCTGGTCCCGGGGGACCCCACGGAGGCCGCCGCGCTCAGTGAAACTTTGCCGCTCGCAGCAGCGCCCGGAGACCCGCGTGGACCCTCTCCCTGCGGGGACCGGTCAGGGCGCGCCGCCCCTCCCCCGCGGCAGCCGCCCCGACCTGGGCCAAGGTCGGCCAAGTCCTCGCCGCCTGCCCAGCGGCCCTTGGACCCACAGGCCTGGACCAGAGCGCGCGGAAGCCTCCGAGCCACGGCCAGGTCTCAGAATGCGCGGCGGGACAGCCCGGCCCGTCAAGCAGCGAAGCCGAAACTAGAAGTCTCAGGTCTGGCTTGGTCACTGTTTGCTGGGGGACTCCGACGAGCAACTACCCTTCGGGGACTCAGTTTCCCCCGGGCCAAGTGAAACGGACACCAGCGGCTCCCGCGAGAACTCGCGCGGGAACAGGAGCCGCGAGCTCCGCACAGCGCCTGGCACCTAGACCCAGTCTACTAACGGGCTGGAAGGCCGCGCTCCCGTCTCCACGCCGCCCTAGAACCTTTCTCACCTCAGTCTCGGGCTCCGGCACTCTCTCACCTCACGGCCCCTCCTTCCACCGTGGGCTACCGCCCTCACTTCCGCTGACCCGCCCCCCGGAAGCGATCCTCCGCAGCTGCGCACCGAGCCGCACCTCCGCGCACCGTCGGGAGGCGGGTCCAGCCGGGTGGCAAGAGGAGGGCGGCCCCCGAGTGGGCGGGGCGCTGGCGGGGGCTCGCTCAGATCCCGCAGAGCACACTCCCCCTCTGTCGAGACTGTGTCCCCGCGGGGTCTGTGTCCCCGGGAGGAGTTGGCTGCGTTTGGAGATCCCTGAGCCTGATATTCGTCGCGTCTCCCTGCTTGTTACTCTCCACGTTTAGCCCCATACGACTTCTGGAAGCCGAGGGATGTGTCGCTCATCCCCTAAAATATGCTCCTACCCCTAGGGCAAACTTCAGAATCCTCACCTTGGCCCCCTTTGCAGTTCATGGTTCCCAGGCAAGCCCCTCTGCAAAGCCTCTTTCCAGCAAGAATGGGCAGAATGGGCCTCTTTCTCCTCTGACTCCTGCCCTCCAGCACTTTGCAGCTTTCTTCTATTTTAGTCTCTGTCTCTCTGTCTCTGTCTCTCTGTCTCACTCTCTCTCTCTCCTCTCTCTCCTCTCTCTCTCTCTCACACACACACGGTATATTCAGTGAGTTTGCTCATTAGATGGGTACTTGATGCACAAGACCCCAGAGGCACTGTGGGAAGAACCACATTCCTTCCAGGCTCACTAATCCATTCCCTCTTTGTGCTCCAGCCCTCACTGTCCTGGTCTGTGGCATGCAGTTCCTGGGTGACATTTCCTCCTCTGCTTTCAGCACAGCCTCAGGCTGTGCCTGGCTCCCAGGCTGGAGTTCCTTGGTCCCAAAGCCTGCAATCCCCTCTGCCAGAGACAGAGTTGGTTTCATGGGTGACCAGCCCATGCAGTCACAAAGGGCCCCATGCTCAGAACCCTGTACCTGGTTTAGTACTCTGCTGTACCTGGTTTAGTACTCTGCTGTTGCCGTCTTGAAATGATTAATTTTCTAACAGGGGGTCTTGTGTTTTCATTTTGCACTGGGCTCTGCAAAATTATGTAACTGGTCCTGGCAAGAGACCTCAGAGGTCATCCACCCTATCTCCACCATATCTCAAATGCTGAAGACTGACTCCCAGGTCCAGCCCTCTTTCCAGGATGGCACATTGTGTTTTAATCATTACTTTCTCCTCTTGTGCGATGGCGGATCATGCAAGTTCACGCTGGCTGTCTGTCCTGGGTGTAGATGCTGATTTGCTGTCCCACTCAGATCCCCTTGCAGGAAGAATGGAGCCCCCTACCTGGGAATTTCCTTCACCTCCCAAGCCAATGACTGATACAAGGCCCAAAAGGCCAGTTCAACTCTGCAGTGTGGTTTATGCCTCACAGCTCTTCCACTGTGGGTCAGGCCAAGGCTGGGCTGAGACTGTTCCTGCTCAGCATTTTTCCTTTTCCTCTTCTGCTTCCCTCCTTCTTTTATTCCAGGTTTTTCTGGAAGTACACTCCCCACCCCACCAAAAAAAAAAAAAAAAAAAAAAAAATCACTGCATGCCTGTCTCAGGTTCCGCTTCTAAGACAACTTCCAGATCTTTCTCAACAGAGAGCACCAGATTCTCTAAACAGTAAGTCCTACCACTTGTTCTATCACAAACTTATTTTGGGCAAGTCACTCAAGCCCTCGATAGGTAAGATAGTCCCTGAAAGCATTCCAGCCAAGTCCACCCCAGGAGGGAGCCGCCGCATGGAAGGACAGAGCTGAACATGCCACTCAAAGGAAAAGCACTTAGAACCACTCTAGTCAGTCTTCTCTAATTTTATTACAGGGCAGGTTGAGGACAGGGGAGGGAAGTGGTAGAGGAGTGACAGGAGGGCAGCCAGGGGCCCTCTCCTACCCTGAGCCTCAAGGCCTGGTGGGGGACAGGAACTACAGAGGCATCAGATGAGGCCTCAGAAAGCGCAGGCCACCAGCATTTTCCATGGGACCAGGCTGGCTCAATGCGGAACTGACTCTCCCAGAGCAGCGGGAGAAGGGTTCGCGTGGGCTCCCCTGCCCTCCCACCAGTCCCTGACAGGATGGGGGAGGCGCAGAGAACATCAGGTGCCCTCCCTCCCCGTAAGGGGCATGGGGGATGGGGGCACTTCCTCTCAGGACACAGGGAGCCTGGCTGAGCTGGCTGGCTCATGCCTGGCCTGGAGGTCGGAGGGGAGTGAGACACTCTGGTTTAAAAGGCCTTCCTTTCCATTTTGGGGAAAACAGGCAGGGAGAGAGGCGATGGTGCCGTGCCAAAAAACACCCCCAAATCCAGACGCAGGCTTTGGAGCCACATGTGGGTTTGAATCTGAACTCTACCTGGCTGAGTGACCCTGGGCAAGTCACTTCACCTCCCTGAGACTCAAGTTTCATCAAGATGGGAACAATGAGCATCTGCCTCACAAGCTTGTCGTGAGGATTAAGTGAGAAAGTGCATGTAATATTAGCAATGATTGGATAATACAAAATTAAGAACAAGGTTGGGCGTGTGGCTCACGCCTGTAATCCCAGCAATTTGGGAGGCTGAGGCAGGTGGATCACCTGAGTTCAGGAGTTCCAGACCAGCCTGACCAATATGGTGAAACCCCATCTCTACTAAAAAATACAAAAATTAGCCGGGTGTGGTGGCATGCACCTGTAATCCCAGCTATTAGGTAGGCTGAGGCAGAATTGCTTGAACCAGGGTTGGGGGGGGGTTGCAGCGAGCCAAGATCATGCCGTAGCACTCCAGCCTGAGTGACAGAGCAAGACTCCATCTCAAAACAATACAAAACAAAACTCAGAACAAGACTGGCTGGGGAAGGCTCAGTGAACACGCCCAAGGCAAGCGGGGTAACTCGGCGAATAGAAGGCCCAGGAGTGGCTGCAGAGATGTCTGCCTTCCTTCCTCCGCTGCCAGGTTTAAGAGTGAGCCCCGGGTGGGGTGAGGGGGTGGGGAGAGAACTGGGGGCTGGGGAGGGGGCAGCCTGACTTCAAGGCCTTAATGAAAGAGTGCGGGTGCACCTGTGGGCCTGCGTGGAGAGGATGGGACAGTGCTGGGGGGTGGTGGATCTCTGAGGACTGTTTTTAAAAAGCTGAAGAGGAGAAGGAAGAGAGGACGATTTCTTCCCATAGGTGCAGCTGCAAAGGCATCAAGCTGGACCCATCGAGGATTTCGGATTCAGCCATCATGGGGCTGCTGCTGGGGAAGCCACTGCCCCTCCTTTCTCCTCAGCACTGGGGTTATAAAAAAATACCTACAAACCATGAGAAAGTTTGTATAAAAACACTTTTCTGCACATATAAAAAGAAAGACTGGCCGTGGTCAGTGGCTCAGGACGTGGACCAAAGTCCCAAGAGTGGCCAAGGGGAGTCCGTGGTGCCCCAGTGGTAGAAGAGCTAGCCTGGGGCACCCCTGGTTGCCGGACAGCGCCGGCTCTGGAGAAGGCTGTGGTCTTTGGCCGGGCTGTGCTTCTGTGGATGCGAGGTCTGAGGGGCAGGAGGGGCGGCAGAAGCGCTGGCTCCCGCAGTCCTGCGGAGACCCTGTGCTAAGGTAGGTGGTGGGAGTGCTTTGGCTCTAGGCCTCAGGAACCCCCTTAGTGCGCCCCATTGCTAAAGGCAGAAGCCCCTTCACAGTAAACTTCCCCAGACATCTGGTCAGTGGCGTGGTCAGGGAAGCCGCAGGGGGTCCAGTCTGATTTCCACTTCAATGGAGGGTTCTGCCCAGAGGCTCCAGAAGACTGGCTCCTGCTGAGACCGACCCCAGCTGGGGACATCAGGCACAGGAGGGCAGCCCAGGGTGTGGCCAGGAAGGAAGGCTCTAGATAAACAGGAGAGCCGCCTTGGAAGCCTGGCCCCTCCTGGCTGGGGCTTCTGGATGTTTCCTGTGGGAAGGGCTGAAAGCAAGGAGAGGGTGGTGGCCGTGTCTTCCTAGCCTGCTCCTCCTTCCATTCTTCACCCAACAAGGGCCTAGACTGTGCGGCTCACTGGAAGAGGTCCAGAGAGTTCACCCAGGCCCTGATCTGGGGGTGCCAAGCAGCTTTCCAGAGCCAAATGGGTAGGGAGAGCAGAGAGTGACAGTCAGAGCTAGAGGTTCCTCTGCCCAGCCAGCCCAGGCACCCCTTGTCTACCCGCCACCATGGAGCCAAGGCTGTGATGGCCACCGTCAGTGGAGCTTGTACCCCCCAAGGCAGCCTAGGAGTGGGGTGGGAGTGGGCGGCATCTGCAGTCTGAAACGGGCTGAGGAACACTCTGGCTCTGGGGCGCGGGGGCCTGTGCATCAGATCCCGTCTGGCCCCGCAGGCACTCTAGGGCTGGAGGAGGGGCAGGCCACGCCGGAGTCCCTCCTTCAGGAACTGCATGTAGGTGGCCGTGGATGGGTCTTCAAAGGTGGATGAGAAGCTGAAGAGATGGCTCTCGACTTCCTCGGGCTTCATGGAGGTGATGTCCAAGAAGTAGTTGGCATTGATGTGGTGGACCTGGGAGAAGGGCTGGGTGAGGAGAGTGGGATGGAGGGGGCCCCCAGGCTCCCCGTGCCCTCTGCTCTGTGGGGAGAAGCAGGGACGCTATCAGGCCTTGACTGTCCTTGTCTGAGGTGATGGTGGGCAGGCAGTGCTGCCGTAAGCCCTCGCCAGCACCCGACACCACCTCATCACCCTGTGTCTGACGAGGGGCACCTCCCTGCCTTGCCTACCAGGTGAAAACCCAACACTTTCCAACATCACCTCTTCACTAGCCCTCTGCCTCCGCCCCCCGAAATGACCTCTCTCTCCTCTGTTCCTGTGGCCCCGGACTCCATCCTGAACTCCGTGCTCACTTCTCTCACTGGGGCCTCACGCACCACGGGCCTCTCCTTTGGCCTCCCGCTCCAGACAGTGAGCTCTTTCAGCACAGGGGCATGTCTTTATCTTTGTGCCTGGCACAGAGTAGGTGCCCAGCAGATGAACAGACGAATGAATCAGCATTCAACCAACATTCATATGAGTGGGAGGCCTGGTTCTCCCAAGCAGTTCCCCGACACCATCTCATCACCCTGTGCCTGGGACAGCCGATGCCTTCTGCCTGGTGCCCCTTCCTTTGCACCGAGCCCTCACTGGACACCTCGCCCGTGCCAGCCCCTGCTCCTGACCTGCTCCCGTCCTAAGATCCTGAGGAAGCTGACCTCCTCCTACGGCCCTGGGTCCCACATTAACCATGCCTTGGGACTTAAAGGATAAGGGGTCGCTTTGATCAGAAGAGCTGGAGATCTGAGGCTCGAGGGCAGGCCTTGGTTCAAAGCCAGCTGCACTTAATTAACTGCAACATTTGTCCAGTCTCTGAACTTTTCTGGGCCTCTTTCCTTGTTTATAAAATGGGCATTCATGATCATCCGTCTCCCAAAGCTGCTGTGAGGCCCCCGTGAGAAGACTTGCTGAGTGCTAAGGGCCCTTAGGGAGAGGTGGGGTCTTGAACCTTGGCTCAGGGCCCTCTCCTGGTCTTCTCTGTCACAAGGTCCGGCTACTCCCTCCCCTTCCATCCCAGGACTGGCTGCCATGGTCCAAGGCAAGCCTTCCCTTCCAGGCCGTGTTTCTAGCCAGGCGCTGACTCTGCCTCGGGACTATGCTCGCTGCTGTACAGCCCCCGATGACCAACACCTGCATCACGATTCCTGTTTCTACATGGGGACGACCGAGGCTTAGACTGGGTAAGAGACCAGCTTGAGGCTTTGCAGCCAGGAAGTGGCAGGGCCAGACCCGAAACCTGATGAAGCCTGCACATCCAGGCCCCCTGCTGGTTGCTCCCTGGGCCCCGTGGGGTCTGGGTGAGGGCGCCTACCACGGTGCCATTGGGCAGGCAGATCATCATCTCCACCGGGAAGCTGTACTTCTCCAGGTGCAGGCCAGCCAGCTTCTGATGGGACGGGTTCTCCTGGTTGTTCTGTGGGGACAGTTGCATACTCCTGATGCCGTGGCCCCCACCACTGTTCGGGAGGCTCCTGTTCCTGCCCACCCGCCGGCTCACCTGCAGCTCCTCCAGCTCCTTCACCAGGGACCAGGTGCTGATGAAGCTCTCGTTGAGCAGGGTGAGGATGGGCGAACTTTCCAGGACAGTCTCCCGGAGAGTCCGCCCTGAACCTGTGCAGGAAGAGGAAAAAGCTGGAAGACAGAAGTGTGAGGCACCCCCACATCTTGCTGGGGTGCAATCTTGCTTTGGGGAGACCTCACGCACTGCAGAACAGTCTCTGCACCCAAGTGAAATAACAGATTCAAAGAGCCTGAGGCAGAGTAGGTACTGAATAAATGGTAGTTGGAATTAACATCCATAATACACCCGCATCCTGGGCTGAGATTAGGGTTAGGGGTTCTACCTGGCCCCAGGGACTTGCAGACAGTGACAGCTTCTTAAATCCAATGAACGTTCTGTGTCCCAGGGCCTTTGCACAGGCTGTTCCTCTACCTGGAACACTCCATCCGGTCACTTGACAAACTCCTACTCATCCTTCAGAGTCTCAGCGTAAATATCACTGTCTTCACAAAGCCTTCCCTGACCCCCAGATATACACTCTGGTGCCACTCTGGACTGTCCCCTGTAGAACACTCACCGTGCTTGTACGACTCATTCGGTGTCTGCCTTTGCACTGTGTCTCCCCCTTTGAGGGCAGGGACCCTTTCTGACTTCCTCACTGTGGGACGCCAGCACTCAGCCCACTGCTACACTGATGGCTGACAGGGTGAGGGCGGGGCACTGTTTCATTCATCTTTGTGCCCATCCAAAGAACGTTGCATCTAGGAGGTCTCTGGTGAATTTTCTGAATAAATTAACACAAGACCAGCCTCTGGCCTGATTTTCCCTCTTACATGTATATAAGTGTATATACACTTAGACTTCACAGTGTATGTGGCACTTTCACCCCCATGTCCACAGCTCTGAGAGGTAAGTGTATTATCCCTTCTTACTATTGAGAAAACTGAGGCTCGGGGAGGGGAAGACACTTGGTCAAGGTTACCAAGCTGACAATGGCTGAGTTTGAACCCAGCCTGCCAGGGCCCTTTCTTCAGCATCTGGTAGCTCCCACTGGGCTCAGCACAGAAACTCCCAGGCCCTCACCCCACGCCCCTACCCTGGGCAGTCCCCCACCCCACGCCCCTACCCTGGGCAGACCCCGGGGCCCTCATGACTCAACAGGAGAGTCCCATTGGTTTCAGAGTCTCCGGTACCCAACAAGGTGTGGACTTTTCCCCCTGCTCCCCTTAGATTCAGCCGAGCCCCTCACCTCAGCAGGACTGGTCGTCCAGGGCCCCCCACAGCAGGATCGAGTGCACCAGCTTGTTCTCAGCCTTGGCTCGGTCGAAGGCCTCAGTGAATGGCAAGTAGGAGACCTGGGGCCACGCCGAGACAGAGAGAAGCCATCATCAAAGCGGCCAGGGTCCCACTCGGGCTGTGAGTCTGTAGTGTGTGCAAGTATGTGTGTGTGTATACGTGTGAGTTTGTGTGTAGGCATATCTGTGTGTATACATGTTTGTGTATATGTACATTTGCATGTGTAGGTATATGTTTGTGTATGTTTGTATATATGTGTGTATATGTGTGTGTGTATATATGTTAGTGTGTTTGTATGTGTGTGTGAAGGGGGTGCTGCTGAGCCAGGGGATGGATGTCTCCTCAAAGTTCTATTTATTATTATTATTTTCATTTATTTTTTCTTTGAGATGGAGTCTCACTCTGTTGCCCAGGCTGTAGTGCAGTGGCACAATCATAGCTCATTGCAGCCTTGAACTCCTGGGCTCAAGCAGTCCTCCTGCCTCGGCCTCCCGAAAGGTTTAGTACTACAGGTGCGTGCTAACACCACCCCCAGGTAATTAAAAAAAATTTTTGTAGATATGCAGTCTCGCTATGTTGCCCAGACTGCTCTTGAACTCCTGGCTACAAGTGATTCTCGGCCTCAGCCTCCCAAAGTTTTGGATTATAGGCATGAGCCATTGCACCTGGCCTCTTCCTCTAAGTTCCAAATGGCAGCAGGGAAGCCCCACTGGCACACGCTGGGCACAACAGTGAGACAGCCTCAGTAGCAAGCCCTGAACACACGCCAGCACCTGTGCCCAGCTGCTGCTCCACAGCTCCCAGCCTCTGCCCGTGCAACCTGACCCTGGCCTTCACCCCGCCCAGCCTCACCTTCTTGAAGGGGTACATGGCCACCTCCAGGCGCCGGGCAGCCTCCTCCCAGCTCAGCTCCTGCTGCCACTTGATCTCCTCAAACACAAACTGCAGGGACTCCCCCGAGGGCAGGTGGCTGTCGATCACGCTGCCATCCTCATCCAGAATCACCGAGGGCACTGAGGGGCCCATGGCCTCCAGCTCCATCTGGGCCAGAGGTCAGTGGTGGGGGGAAGGCTCAGAGATGGGCAAGAATCCTCAGGGGCTCCCTGAGAGAACCTCCAAGATGCTCCACTCATTGCAGAGGAAGGGCGGGGCCCTGCAGCGGGCCCACCTGGATGGGAGCCTCCTGTGCGCTCACCTGGGGTATGTAGCCGATGTCCACCTCCATGTTGCTGCTTTCACTGGCCCCATAAAGCCACTCCATGTCCACATTCAGAGACCTGGGGATGGCCAGGGCAGAGTGACACCATCATCAAAGCCCATTATCTGTGTCACACTTTATCTCACATAATACCTGCAACTGTCTCCATTTTCCAGATGAGGACACTGAGGCTTCTCAAGGTGAACACCTGCTCTCAGAGCCACTGGGATTCTGGCTGCAGAGTCCTGGCCCTCTTTCCACCAGGCTGCCCCTTCCTAAGGCACTGGAGCCACTTCACCGTCCGCCGGCCCTGCCCCTCACAATCCACAAAGGGCCTGCACAGCCATGGCCCGTGTATTCTCCAGGACCCTTCGAGGCAGAGAGACGGCCAGTGCCTCACAGTGGGTCACAGGGTGGGGCAGGAATGAAAGTGAGCACCGTGGTCCCTGCACAGGCCTCTGGTGGGCAGCAGGAAATCTGAGCCGAGCAGTGCAATCTGCAGGTCCGCCGCACGGGGGAGCCCCAGCACTGATAAACCACCACCTCCGCAGCAGGTGGTGCAGAGGGCAGAGCTAGGTACCTCCCGGGGGTCAGCAGTCCCTGATGCCTGGTCCTCAGACATGAGCCCAGGAGCAGCTGGTCCTGGAGCTGGTCACTGCCTCTCTCCTTCTGTCCCATACAGTCCAGGCCCCCTCCTCAATAACCCCGGGTTGGGGGCAGGTGTGCCCAGCCCGAGGGCTGGTACTTTGACTGGGAAGCCCCTGCTCTGCCCACCCTGGGGAGGGAGGGAGGCCATCCCCACTCCTAGGGGCAATTTTCTCCTCCCATGTCATCCCAACCATCCTCTCACGCCTGCCCTGTGGGTGAAATAGGCCAGGAGTCAGTCTCCCATCTGGCAGATGAGGAAACAGGCCTACAGAGGGCCAGGGCCTTGCCCACAGCCACACGGCCAGTGGGTGCCACAGTTGAGACGTAACTGCAGACCTCCTGGCTCCCAGCCAGGCCTTGTCCCTGTAGAGCGGTCACTCAGGCCTACTAGGTGGCCACTTGCTATCAGTTAGGAATCTGGACAGACTGGAAGCCAGGGCCTCCTGGGTCCTCTACTCTGCTGACAGGTGGACAGCCCTGAGGTGAGGCAGGCAGGTAGCTGGTGCAGCACTGTCCCGGAAGCCTTTGCATGTGCTGTTCCTCTGCCTAGCGAAACCCTCAGAGCCCCTTGTCTCTGCTGAGATGACCCTCTTCTTCTGAGAAGCCTTCCTGGACCCCACAGCTGGGTCCCTGCCTAGCTGCCGGCCTTCCCCTTGGTGGCACGCACAGGCTGCGATTACAGCGCTGACTAGGGCCTGTCAGCAGTGTGAGGGCGGGGAGGCCCAGCTTCAGGAAGAGTCTATGGGCTGCTGCACTGGGTCCCAGGCACAGAGGTGGAGGGCCAGGCCACGGGGTGCCTGGGAAGAGCTGGTGGGTGATCAGCTCATCCTCTTGCCTGCCTTATGCCGCCTCCTCCCATGCCAGCCCCACGAGATGGGCTCTGGGGAGCAAAGGAAGGGGCAGAGACAGAAGCGGCCCCTAGGCTCCTGGAGCTGGGGAGCAGGACAAGCTGTAGGAGGGAGCCAAGGCTGGGCCGAGGTCAAGCTCCCACCTGTGGTTGGGCACGAAGAGCCGGAAGTCACGCACGTGGGTGGCGTCTTTGGAGAGGATGATGTGGCCGGTGAACTGACCCGGGGAGAACCAGAAGGGGAAGTCGGGCGGCTCACTGAGCTGGAACTCGGCATGAATCCTGTGTGAAGGGAATCTCCTGCACCAGAGCTGCCCACCTTCTCCCCAGGAGCCCGGGAAGCCTTGGCCAGACTCATCAGGGAGAGGAGGCTGAGTGTGTGGGTGGAGGTGGATGGGCCAGGGGGCAGCAGCGAGGCCCTCCAAATGCTGCTTGTCCTTCGAGGCCCAGGTCACATGTCCCTCCTCCAGAAGCCCTGCCTGGACCCCCTCCCTGAGCCCCCACAGCTTCTGGAGGGCATGTGTGACTGGATGTCCTTCCCACTTCTGTGTGGATGGCACAGCCATGGCTACCAGCCCCGTGCCAAGCAAGTTCCACAGCTTTTTCTTTCGGAACCCTTACATGCCCTACGAGGAAGTCATCAGCACCCCGATCCACAGGTGAGAACACTGAGGCTCAGAGAGCCAAAGCTGCTTCCCCGAGATGGCAGGGGGAGGAGAGACAGAGTTGGGGGGCTCAAGCCAGGCCCTCCCCTCTGGGCGCTAAACCGGCTGTGCCTCCCGGAAGCTCCAGGCTGGCCTGTGTGGCCCACTCACCGGAACATCACGGTGTAGTAGAAGTCACTGATGGCAGTCAGGCAAGCCACAGCCCCCTGAGGGGCAAAGCGGGTCTTCACAAAGGGCCGAGGGTGGAACATGCTCAGGAGCCGGTGGATGATGACCTGGGGGCGGTGGGAGGTATGTGCTGGCTTGCTGGGTCCCGCTGAGCCTGGATCCACTGGGGTGGGGGTCAGCCCAGACCCAAAGGCCCAGGGGCCCCATGGGGAAGAGGCAGGTCCAGAGGGAGGCAGGAGAGCAGGTGGGGCAGGCCTGGCACTGGGGTCCAGGCGCAAACAGAGGGGTGGCCACTCCTGGGCTGGGGCAGAGGGCCTCAGGTCGCGCCCCGGCTGTCCTCACCTCCTTGCCCTTGGGCGGCGGCGGATAGAAGCGGTTGTTGGATAGGTAGCCAGTGAACACGCTCAGCTCACTGGGGATGATCCACCAGGGCTCGCCCAGCTCCTGGCCTGGCGGGGGAAGGAAGGGCTGGAAGTGGCGGGCGGAAAACACTGCACTTGGCGAGGCTGCGGCCGTCCAGTTTCGGAGGCCGGACAGGGCGAGGCGGGAAACCTGGGGCAGGGGAAAGCGAAGCTCCAGGCTCCAGATATCTAAGAACCATGACTCCGGGGCCTCGTGTCCCACATGGGTGGAGGTCTCCCTCAAGCCCTGAGCCAGCCCACACCAAGGGAGCAGATGGATCCCAGGCAGTTTCCTGCCCCAGTGATGGCCACAAGCTTAGCAATATCCCACCAGAGAGAGGCTCCTATGCATAAGCCCATGGGCCAGCCTTGGGAGCCACCACCCTGCCTGGCTTCCCCGGCCTTCCAGCAGCCCTGCTCTCCCTCCCCAGTCTCCTCTCCAAGTCTCCTCCCAGGGACTAATGTCCCACTGGCCAGCTCAGGATTTCGGTTTGGAGCTAAGTCCGATGAGGGTGGTGGCCAATCATGTTTGAGGTGAGATCTCTAGGGTCAAGAGCAGGATGAGACCACAGGGAGTGGGAAGGAAGGCCTCCCCCAGAAGGGCCCTGCCTTAAGTACAGACTGCCCCACCTTGGGCAAAAGGCCTTCCCTAAGCCTGAGTCCTCATCAGTGACCTGCCTCGCCTCTGACAAGCTGATGGCTTGAAGAGGACGCTCAGAGACCACAGAGCTGTCTACACATCAGCCAGCATTTGAGGAACAGCAGGTTCCCTCTCCTGTCCCCACCTCCCTGGCAGCAGGAGCTCAGGCTTGGTGGGAGGTGGGAGGAAAGCAGTGCAGGGAGCTCCCATGGAGAGAGATTGAACAGGCAGTTCTCAAGGCAGAGCTGGCTATGCGGGGCCAGGCCGAGCCCGCCCTGCTGGGTCCTGCTTGTAGGCTGGCCACCCCCTGCAGGGGACCTGCCAGAGATGGGTGCTGGGCTCGGTGGGGCTCTGCTCGGGGGCCAGGGCTGGGGGTGCTGTTCCTGCCTCACCCCAGTTCTTGCTGTCTGTGGGGACTCATCTGCTCAGATCAGCCCATCACTGCCAAACCCGTAGAGATGGGTTCCCACCTCCTTCTGTGGAAGGTCAGAGCCGTTTCGACCACTACCTGGACTCCTGCCTATCTGCTGCACTCTCTCTCCTTGGCTGAGCAGAACACGTTTATTCATTTGTTCATTCCACAAAATGTTTTCTGCACCTAATGTATAGGAAGTTTCTCTCAGAGTACACTGTGCAGCCTGTCTTCTTGGAACTTATAGTGGGAGATGGCAAGTAAACAGGAACCAAAATGGGCAGTGCCCTTCCCTGTGAGCTCCTCCTTGGAATTCCCGTCCCTGCCTGAACCTGCAGTGATGAGGTTAAGAAAGCGGCTCCCAGCCGGGCGCGGTGGCTCACGCCTATAATCCCAGCACTTTGGGAGGCCGAGGTGGGAGGATCAATCAGGAGATCGAGACCATTCTGGCCTGGCCAACATGGTGAAATCCCGTCTCTACTAAAAATACAAAGAAATTAGCCAGGCGTGGTGGCAGACACCTGTAGTCCCAGCTACTTGGGAGGCTGAGGCAGAATTGCTTGAACCCGGGAGGTGGAGCTTGCAGTGAGCTGAGATCGTGCCACTGCACTCTAGCCTGGGCGACAGAGTGACACTCCGTCTCCAAAAAAAAAAAAAGAAAGGAAGAAAGGGGCTCCCCAGCACTGCTTCCCTGGGCTGGGCCAGGTGTCAATTCCGCCACAGGCACCAGCCTCACGGTCATTCCCGAGTTTCTTTTGCCATGTGGCCGCCAGGCTCTAGAGTTGGGCACTGCCAAGGGGCTGCTGCTGGGCGGCGGACATCCAACATCCCCTGGGGAACTGAACTTCAACATGTGCAGACTGACCTCATTCTCTGCCCCCTTCTCCCTCCCCCGCTACAGTTCCCATCTGGGCGAGCAGCCCACCATGCCCCTGGTCACCAGCCAGAAGCTTGAGTCATCCAACTCCTGCCCACCCATTGTCCATGAGGAGCCGCTCCCTGCCCTTTCCTCCTTCCCCAGCATCCTCCAGGCTGCCCTTACCCTCCATCTCCTCTCCCTCGCCCGTCCAGAACTGGTCTTCTTGCCTCCATTTCTCCCCATTCTTCCCATGCCCCATCCCTGGCCTGGAAAGCCCAGGTCTCATGAGGAGGCTGTCTTATTTAAAATCTGCTTGGTGTTCAGCCGCCACAGAATGAAGGCCAAAGGCAGGCAACAAGGCCCTTGGTGGGGTCTGGCACCTTCTCTCCTGGCCACACTGACCAGGATGCCCCTGCGTGGGTCCTGCATGCCTCCTGGGCCCAGCCACACCAGCCGCCTGGCCTCGGTGACCAGCCTGGCACTCCTGCCTTCAGGCCTCTGTTCGTACTGAAGGGGCGTTGGCTGAGATGAAAAGGCTGGGTCGGTGTGGGCTGGGCACAGAGAGGCAGTGTTCCTGGCACGGGGAACCGCGTGTGAGAAGGCTCCTAGTTGGAAGAAAGCCTGGGCATTTGGAAGGAAGGAAGTCTGGTGTGGTTGGAACAGAGGAAGCCCACAGAGGGGAGGAGAGAGTGGGAGACAGTGCAAAAGGGCAGGCAGGGGCTGAGGCAGCTTCATCCTGCAATGCGCTCAGGACCCTGTCCAAAGGGCCTCGGGCTGGGGAGGGGCTGGCAAGGAGAACATCTATCCACCTCCTACCTCCACCTTCTCAGGTGCCCTCCCCACCCCACAGCCCTCTGCTGGGGACCAAACCTAGGTCTAGATCATCAGAGTTCAACAGAGTACCTATCAGGAGGCAGGCATCAGGCTATACCCTATGGGGAAGAGATGGATGTGCGGGAAGTAATCACCATAGTATGTGGGACAGCTGCACTAACAGGGTCTCTACTGCACTGCTGCTTCCTCCGAGACCCCCCACCTGCGCTCAGTCACCCTGCTGAGCCCTCCTCATCCTCTTCCTGCAGTCTACCAGATGTCACTTCCTCTAGGAAGTCATCCCAGATTCCCCCATCTGGGGTGAAGACTAACGCTTCTCTCTCCTGCTCCCCCAGCAGGCTGTATGCCTGGACAGCAGGGACAACATCACAGCCACATGGACCTCCAGGGCCTGGCATGGGGCCTGGCTCCAGTGGGCACACAGAGGGCAGAGGAAAGAAAGATGAATGGAGCAGAAACTCATCCTCAGGAGACGGATGCACACAGATGATCCCACTGCCTGTGGTCCCCTACTCACCCCTAGGAAGCCATCTTTGCTTTTGGTCATGGTCTCCGGGAGCAGAGGCTGGAATCGGGCTTCTATGGTGAGTGTCTCCTCGCTAGGGTCAGGGGGCAACTCCTCCTCCTCGTAGCTGGCCGCAGGAGTTGACCCTATGAGACACAGATCATCGGAGGAGCACTGCCCTTACGCTGCAGAGCTCAATTCTCCGTGGTCATCCACACTAGCTGGTGATTAACGCAGCCAGGCATGGGGTGGGGGTAGCTGGGGTGTTAACAGTTAACAATCACCAAAGTAACAACCAGTGTATCACATTTTAGTTTCAGGATAGCCCAGGGAGGCAGATAATGACATTACCAACTCCATTTGACAAATAAGAAAGTGAAGGTTCAGAGAGGTAAAGTCACTTCCCCAGGTTACATAGCTAGATGGTGGAGGAATCGAGATTGAAACCCAGGCCTAGGCCGGGCGCGGTGGCTCAAGCCTGTAATCCCAGCACTTTGGGAGGCCGAGACAGGCGGATCACGAGGTCAGGAGATCGAGACCATCCTGGCTAACACGGTGAAACCCCGTCTCTACTAAAAAATACAAAAAACTAGCCGGGCGAAGTGGTGGGTGCCTGTAATCCCAGCTACTCGGGAGGCTGAGGCAGGAGAATGGCGTGAACCCGAGAGGAGGAGCTTGCAGTGAGCTGAGATCCGGCCACTGCACTCCAGCCTGGGTGACAGAGCAAGACTCCGAAAAAAAAAAAAAAAAAAAAAAAAGAAACCCAGGCCTGTTTTACTTGAAACCCATGACCAACCATGACCCTTTTCTGGGTCTTCTGGGACTGAGAGGAACTCAGTCAAGGGAACCAGAGTAATGAATGAAGCAAGAAACAGAAACAGGCTCTTTGGTGTCATAGGGAGAGCACTGGTTTGGGAGTGAGGAGACCCACTTTCCTCTACTGTTTTGGAAGGAAGGGGAACTGCCCCGGCTGCAGGAGGGGCTGGACTGGCAGTGGCTAGATTTTATTTCTTGGATCTTTTCCTGCTCAGAGATCTGGCAAGTCTGTAACCTTCCCAGTGTGGAAGGATTCATTTTGAAGGGCTAAGGGAGAAATGACGCCTATTTCAAAAGGGGTGAGTAATAGTCACCGGTAACAAAATGAAGCCGGTGGGGGGTGGGGGTGGGTCTTGTCCTGTCTGCCCTCTCAGGGCAGGGTAGTGGTAGAGAGATGATGCCTGGCATTTGCTGACTGAATGGCTAGCAGGCTGAACGATGCATTAAAGCCGTTCTCAACCAGAAGTCCTCAAAATCACCCAGGATGCCTTTAAACTACAGATGCTCACAACCCACCTCAGACCTACTGAATCAGAATCTGCAGGGGTGGGAGTCTGGAAACTGCCCTTTTAACAAGCGCTCCCTGCTGCTCCTGATGCAAATCCCTATTCTGAAGCATCACTTATTTCTATATTTGTAAGTCAATGCAATAAAACTTTCCAAAACGCAATCTAGAAACCCAAGAAGAAGGGAGCAACAGGAATATGCAGGGTTATTAGTCGGCCTTGCTTATTCAATTATTTTACTGATATCACAGATAAATACTAATAATAATGATTCCCAAGGCAGCTCATGCCTGTAATCCCAGCACTTTGGGAAGCCGAAGCTGGCGGATCACCTGAGGTTAGGGGTTCAAGACCAGTTCATGACCAACATGATGAAACCCCATCCCAGGCCGGGCGCGGTGGCTCACGCCTGTAATCCCAGCACTTTGGGTGGCTGAGGCGGGTGGATCACGAGGTCAGGAGATCAAGACCATCCTGGCTAACATGGCGAAACCCCGTCTCTACTAAAAATACAAAAAACTAGCCGGGCGTGGTGGCGGGCGCCTGTAGTCCCAGCTACTCGGAGGCTGAGGTGGGAGAATGGTGTGAACCCGGGAGGCGGAGCTTGCAGTGAGCCGAGATCGTGCCACTGCACTCCAGCCTGGGCGACACAGCGAGACTCCATCTCAAAAAAAAAGAAACCCCATCTCTACTAAAAATACCAAAATTAGCTGGGCATGGTGGTGCACACCTGTCATCCCAGCTTAGTCTGGGGGGCTGAGACAGGAGAATCGCTTGAACCCAGGAGGCAGAGGTTGCAGTGAGAGTGAGCCGAGCACTCCAGCCTGGGAGACAGAGTAAGACTCCGTCTCAGAAAAAAAACAAAAAACAAAAACAACACAATAATAATAATGATTCCCCCACCACCTAGCTGTATGATCTGGGGAAGGGACTTCACCTCTCTGAGCCTTTACTTTCTCATTTGTCAAATGGAGTTGGTAATAATGTTATTAATTATAGTAATAATACTCAGCATTTTACAGCCCTTTGGCTTTTTAATGAAAACTTTTATTTCCTGACTTAAGAGTAACATTTGCCCATTATAGGCAATTTGTAAAAATTTTAAGGGATAAGGCAGAAAATTAAACACACTCATAACTCTACCAAATAGAACTAGTTGGCTCCATTTCCTGCTTGGATTTGATTTCCCCCCTTTGATTTCTCAAAACTTGGTCCGTTTTTGCATTCACAGCCTAGAGGTAATGGGGGGAATTCTTTCACCCTGCTGGAGAAAAAGATTTCTGTGCAAAAAATTAAAAGTGCGCCTCAAGCCCAGCAAGCTTTGCTAACATGTCATTATGAGAGAACTCTCACTCTGGCCACAAAAAAGGACAAAGAGGTGGCTGTGCAAATGCTCAGAAGTGTATGCAAAATAAGAGGTACAGGCAAGGCCACAAGGAGACGATCTGCTTATCTGCCCATCTGCTTTCATGACAGAACTGCCTGCCACCGAGACATCGATACACATCCACTCCAGCTCATTAGCATTTTCCATCCAACCTTTCTCCTCTAGCAGCGATCACAGGTCACCGGACCAGCACGGAGCCAACCTACCCAATACACCCCTGAAAAACAGCAGGCCCGTGACAGTGCTTTGGAGCTTATGCACCCGAAACAGCCAGCATGTCTCTTTTGCCTTTCCCATCGATGACTGATTTACAACAGGCAATCTGGGTAACAAGTAGGTGCCGAAGATCCTAAGTTCAAGAAATGTCACAAGAAGTTGGAAGAAAATGGACACAGAGGTTGAGGTGATGGTGGGGGCAGCGAGAAAAGCATTTTATAATTCATTAGAATGTTTCAGCCCCTCATCTTTTTTTTTTTTTGAGACGTAGTCTCGCTCTGTCACCCAGGCTGGAGTGCAGTGGCGCGATCTTGGCTCACTGCAAGCTCCGCCTCCTGGGTTCATGCCATTCTCCTGCCTCAGCCTTCAGCCCCTCATCTTTAACCAAATAAATAAATAAATAATCACTGACTGCACTAGGCAAAAATGATAGCAAGAATGGAATAGGAGACCGGACACAGTGGCTCATGCCTGTAATCCCAGCACTTTGGGAGGCTGAGACAGGCAGATCACTTGAGGTCAGGAGTTCAAGACTAGCCTGGCTAACATGGCAAAACCCCATCTCTACTGAAAATACAAAATCAGCCCGGTGTGGTGGTAGGCGCCTGTAATCCCAGCTCCTGGGGCGGCTGAGGCAGGAGAATTGCTTGAACCAGGGAGGCAGAGGTTGCAGTGAGCTGAGATCGCGCCACTGCACTCCACCCTGGGAGACACAGCAAGACTCCAGCTCAACAACAACAACAAAAAGAATGGAATAGGAATCTGAAAACACCTAAGCAGAGTTTCAGATTTAGTAATAATAGTTACAGCTCCTGGCTGGGCGCGGTGGTTCACACCTGTAATTCCAGCACTTTAGGAGGCCAAGGTAGAAGGATCGTTTGAGCCCAGGAGTTTGAGACCAGCCTAGGCAACGTAGTGAGACTGTATCTCTACAAAAATAGAAAAATCAGCTGAGCATGACAGCACATGCCTGTGTCCGTTACTCAGGAGACTGAGGCAGGAGGATCAACTGAGCCAGGGAAGTTGAGGCTGCACTGAGCCGTGATTGCACCACTGCACTCCAGTCTGGGTGATAGAACAAGACCCTGTCTAAAAAAAAAAAAAAAAGTTGTAGCTGTCGTCTATTGGAAATCTGCATATTCGTCACTGTGCATTTCTTTTCTCTACTCCTGAAACCTGTGAGCTGGTACAGGACCCTGGAGCCAGATGGCCCCAGTTCTAGCCCTGGCTCCCCACCTTTCTAGCTTGGGAAACTGGGGAGCCTGCCTGTGTCTTAGTCTCTCAAACTATTAAACATGGGGATCATGACAGTGTCCATCTCCCAGGGCTACGGTGAGGTGTAAAGAGAGAACCCACATGAAGCACTTAAATGCCTGGCACGGAGGAGGTGGCCAAGGAATGGTGTTTTTGTTTTTTTGGTTTTGCTTTGTTTGTTTTGAGACAGGGTCTCGCTCTGTCACCCAAGCTGGAGTGTAGTGGTGTGATGTCAACTCACTGCAACCTCTGCCTCATGGCCTCAAGTGATCCTCCCACCTCAGCCTCCCAAGTAGCTGGGACTACAGGCATGCGCCACCACACCCGGCTAATTTCTGTATTTTTGTAGGGATGGGGTTTTGCCATGTTGGCCAGGCTGGTCTTGAACTCCTGGGCTCAAGCAATCCTTCTGTCTCCCAAAGTGTTGGGATTATAGGCGTGAGCCACCTCGCAGACCAAAGAATGTTAACTGGTATTATTGTTCACAAGTCTGAGAAAAACAGGCTCAGGGGTTGCCGGAGCAGCTAGTCCAAGCCACCAGCTACAAAGTGTCAGAGCTGGGAGGAGTCCAGGGCCTCTGAGACCCCAGGGGCTTCCCTCCACTCCAGACAGCCCCTCCTGCTCAGTGAAGATACCGTGGCCAAGGCGCCCGCCTCCCCAGCTGCCAGCCTCTCCTGGTACCTGTTAGCTTCTCAGCAATGGGTTTGAACTCCTCAGGGCTGATGTACATATCCCCGTCAGTGTCCAAGGAGGAAAAGAGAAAAAGGCCATCTGTCCCCAGGGTCTTCAGCGCTGATTCCTGCTTGGGAGGAGTGACTGGGCTGGGCACCAGTTGGTGGCCTCGTCTCCTGGTCCCCAACAAGCAGTTGCTTCCGGATGGTGGGAGCCCCTCCTCCCACCATCTTCCTGAGTCCTCCCAGGGCCTCCCGGTCCATCTGTGCAAATGTCGCCTCTGAACTGCCCCCAGAGCCTCCAGTCCCTCCTGGTCCCTGCTCATCCACTGTTTGGTCCGACTGCCCCTCCCAATTTGTCCCCAGCCCGCCTTAGGCCTGGCCCTGGCTGCTTGGCCCTGTTCCTCCTGCACCTTCTGTCCTCTCCTGTGTCCCCTCCTCACTGTCCCAGGGCTCCCCAGTGCCCCTTGCAGACTCTGTGGGTCCCAGCTTCACTGTGTCCAGGTCACCCCTCTGGACAGACCCCTCCAGTCTGTCCCAGCTCTACAGTGACCTCCGTTCGCCTCCTCCCCATCAGTCCGGCCCCAGGCTCCCCCACCCGCCTCCCGTGTCCCCTCCTTCTCGTGCTCCCCCCATCCGGTCCCCCTCCGCCCCCCGCCTCCCCCGACTCGTCCCTGCCCATGTTCCCCCTGCTGCCGACGCTCTGCCCTTCAGTCCCCGCTCCCGCGCCCCCGCCCCGGCCTGCTCGGGCCCGGACCTGCCGCGCGGCCGCCTGGGCCTCGGCGTGGCGGGCGCAGACTCGGACGGCGGCGGCGGCGGCGGCGGCGGCCAGCAGGGCTCCGAGCAGCGCCAGGGAGCGG
>NC_037668.1:53161631-53196718 GCF_003255815.1 Theropithecus gelada | reverse complement strand
GCGGGGCGGCCCGCGTTGGCCCGGCCGGGCCCGGCCCATGGCTGCGGCTGGCGGCGGCGGCGGGCGGCCCCCGACGCGAAGGAGCGGGGCGGGGCCGGGGGCGGGGCGGCCGGGGCGGGGCGGGGCGGGGCGAGGCGGTGGCAGGGGCCGTGCGGGGGTCGCTGGGTCCCGGCTTCGCGCATGGTCCGCGCCCAGGGCGGGGTTGGCTACACCGGAGCGCCCAGAGGGGCTGAGCGCGTCTATGCGGTAGGGTCTGTAGTCGCGACCACCCCAGCCTCCCCAGGCCGCTTCCTGCCTCTCCGCGCCCCTTCCTATGCTTCCGTTCCCAAAGCTAAGCCAGGCCTCTGCGGCCCACTTGCCTGGCCCAACCCGGAGAGCGTTTGCAGGCTGGGGACTGGGACAAAGAAGGGACTGGGGCCAGAGGCTGGGGAGAAGTCACACACCCTGTGCTCTCCTGGAGAAGGGGCGTCGAGGGCCACTGAGGCCTCGTGTCCACCTCTGCTGGCAGCCGTGTATGAGGCCAGAGACTGCTGAGGGGCATCCGTCCATCCTTATCCCACAAGTTTTCTAAAAGTTCCTCTGTCATCTAGAGCAAGACAAATTAAAAAGCAAGCTCAGCCCGTGTTCCCCTCATGTGCAGTTGGGGGGCCACCTCCGCAGATGCATGGGTTATGGGGATTGGCCTTGCTCCAGGCACAGCAGGTGCTGCTCTGAACCTGCACTTCCCTGGGCCCAAATTTCCTCATCTCCAGCAAGGAGGTAAAAGAGCTCCCCGACCCCCATCCTCCGGGCTCTGGCCTGGTGAGGGGAAGGCAAGGCTGTAGCCCCTCAGCAGCTGGAGCTACCAGAGGCCCTGGCTTTTCTGGAGAACAGCACGTGGCATGCTTGGAGGAGAGCCTTGGAAATAGAGGTGGGTGGAGTTGAGGACGTATTTTAATGCCTGTCAATCTCCAGGAGCCTTGGTTCCTTGGGGCTCTCTTCCATTCTTTCAAAGCCCCCAGTTGCCACGGGGTGGCTCTACCTGCATTTTCTCAGGCAAGGGTGGCAGCTACAGAAGCCTCTAGGCAAGAACTCTGAGCCCAGAGGTGAGCAGTTCCTGCCTTTGCGGAGCCCCACCAGCCCCCCAGCGCAGGGGCACTTGTTAAGCCTGAGGGATCCAAAGGATGCTGAGCTCCGCCCATGTGCTGGACTTGGGGCGGGGTAATTTACACTCTCACTCTGTTCTCAAGCCGCCTTGGGAGGCAGAGGCTGCTTGCCTGGTTTTCAAATGAAGAAGCCTGAGCTCTGGCACCCAGGTCTACCTGGGTCCAAATCTGCCATCCTGCCTCCCGGGCTTCCCAGGGGATGGCCCAGTCAACTGAGTTGGGGGTGGGGTCCTGCCTCCACTGCCCATTCTGTTCTTTGGTAGCCAGCCATGGCAGCGCCAGGTGAGGGCTTCCCAGTGCCCATGCAGGGCGTGGCACATGGTGGGCACTCCTCAGTGTCTGTCAGATGAATGACTCCCAGGGACCTTCCAGAGTTGTGGGCCCGACCCAACCCTTGCCCTGTGCTCTGGCCCCAGCGTCCTTAGAGGGGCCCACTGAGGGCCTGACATCTGGCGATGGTTTCTGAAGGCTTCCAACTGTGCCACTTTCAACTCATTATTGCTACTGTTTGGGGACACCCTGCATATGACAGATGCTACTAGAAAACCAAATTCCGTTCTATGGGAAGCAAAACTAGCCGAGCACAAAGCAGGTTAGGAGGGGAAGATTGATGAGCTAAAGCTTCTGGAAAATCAACAAAGGAAGTTTTCTTTCCCAGATAACTTTTATTTATTACGCTTGCTTTTTCTTAAAGATACAGATACCCTACTGGTCTCTGCTGCCCAGCGCTGAAGAAATGGGCTGCTGGGGCTTGTGGGACTTGGGGGATGATTCTAGAAGCTCAGGAAGGCATACAGTGGGGTTGGGTTTATGACACTGAGGTTAGATCAGTGTGCCTCTGGGAAAAGGATCAATGTTGGGCCCAGCTCTGGGAGATGTCAGCTCTGGGAGATGTCAGCTCTGGGACTGGCAGTGGAGCAGCGCTGGTTTCCCACTGGAGGGTGCCCTTCCCAGAAGGGCTTGTCCCAAACCAAGATCCCGGGCAGGGCAAGGCCTTGAGAGATAGGGCCTAGTGGGCGGTTCTGGCCGGGGCAGCCCTGCAGGATCTCTTTGGCACCTCGCTGTTGCCTCCCAGTGGGCAAGGGTGGCACGTGCGAACTGGCAGCCAATGGGAACCACAGCGAGGTGAGTGACGCACCGGCCACATCCACGAGGGTCTCGGAGGTTAGTGGGCACTCGTTCATTCGTCCTTCCAACACGTGTATTGAAGGACTACTATGCCATGTCCTGGGGATTCGGCGTCCATCGAAAACAAAACAGTCTGCTCTTCCAGATGAGTCGATGGATACTGCAACCCTCCTCTCCAGGGGGGCTCTGAAAGGGGTGTGCACAGAGGAGGGTCCCCCTGACTATGAGAAGAGCCCAGAAGAGGCTTCCCAGAGCAGAGGTCTGGCCAGACCTTGACTTCAGGAGATCACCAGGCATAGCACCCAGGAAGATCATTCCAGAGGGTGAGAACAGCAGAGGCGAAGGCCCAGGGGTGTGAAACCCGATGGAGTATCCATAGCGTCTCGAGAACAGAGTCCAGTGGATTTGAGCAGAGGGACCCGGAGGGGAATGTGAAGAGGGAGGAGGAGGCAGGAAGGTTGGGCTGGAGCTCTGGTCCGCTTGTGGAAAAGCCTGGACTTTACCACTGAGACAGTGTGGAGGCATCAGAAGAGAGGGACATTCGGCCACTGCAGCACCCTTCAGACTCCCTACCGCGTCCCAGCTTCCGCCTGGGGGCAGAGGACCACAGATTTCCACACCCACCTCCTGCGCACAGGGTGTCGGTGTAAGCACTCCAGGCCACTCCATCCACCCACCAGAAGAGGAGGGAGCCTGACCTGCGTGCAGCCACACGTTAAGCAGGGGCAGGGTCACTGCCTCGAACCCCCTGGTCTCTGTCTCTGTCTCTCTTTCTCTGTCTCATACACACACACAGACACACACAGACACACACACACACCCCTGCCAGCCTCCTAGTAGCATCCTCTCTTCTGCTTCCCGTCTCTTTGGGGTAAACTCACCAGGGTTTACTTCCTGCAGGGGGTGCTGCTGCACTCCAGGGAATCAGATCAAATTAGGATTTTCCACTCCAGTTTCGCCAGGGAAAGGGCCATTTGGCTCTGTTTTTTTTTTGTTTCTCCTTTTCATCTGGGACCCTAGAGAGGCAGGTGATTTCCCCCAAACCCAACCTTAACATCTTGGCAGCCAATAATAGGACCAGCATTTGAGAACAAAGGATCACTTGGGGGAAACAGGCTTCTGGTGCCACTGCAGGAGTTGCTTAAGCATGCCTGGACCACGTGGCCCTCTCCGCAAACTAAGTACCTGCTATGTGCGAGGGACTGTTCGCAGCCCTGGGAACACAGTAGGATAGAAGACGGGCAAGGCACTTCCTCTCTGGGGGCTGAATATTCTACTCAGAGGAAGGAAATGACAGACACACAAGGTAATTTCAGAGAAAGGTAAATGTGAAGGAGTGAGACAGAGCACTGTGGCACAGTGCCACGGGCAGGCATGAGCAGTGTAGCTGGGAGGTGACATGTACACTGGTCCTGGAATGTGAAGAAGCAGCCAGCTATGAGAAGAATTGAGGAAGGCGCATCCCAGGCACAGAGAAGAGGGGAGAGCCAGTGCAAAGGCCTGGGGTGGAAACAAGCTTGGCATCTCCAGGAGACACACAGAAGGCAGAGTGAGTCATGGGGAGAGAAAAGCTTGGTGACAGAGACTGGTGCAGGACATCGGAATCTTGCAGGCCATGGCAACAAACTTCATTCAATTTATTTATTTATTGAGAGAGGGTCTCGCTCTGTCACCCAGGCTGCAGCGCAGTGGCATGATCTCAGTTCACTGCAACCTTGAACTTCTGGGCTCAAGGCATCCTCCCACCCCAGCCTCTCCAGTAGCTGGGACCACAGGTGTGAGCCACGGCACTTGGCCAAACTTCATTCTAGATATGATGTGAAACCATTATAAGGTTTTTTTTTTTTTTTTGAGACAGAGTCTCGCTCTATCACCCAGGCTGGAATGCAGTGGCACGATCTTGGCTCACTGCAACTTCCACCTTCTGGGATCAAGCAATTCTCCTGCCTCAGCCTCCTGATTAGCTGGGATTACAGGCGTGTGCCACCATGCCTGGCTAATTTTTTTGTATTTTTAATAGAGACAGGGTTTCACCATGTTAGCCAGGATGGTCTTGATATCCTGACCTCGCGATCCACCCGCCTCGGCCTCCCAAAGTGCTGGGATTACAGGCGTGAGCCACCGCGCCCGGCCCCATTATAAGGTTTTAAGCAGGGTGGTGACAATGTGTAACTTGGTTTTTTGTTTGTTTGTTTGTTTGTTTGTTTTTGAGATGGAGTCTTGCTCTTGTTACTCAGGGTGGAGTGCAGTGGCGTGATCTCGGCTCACTGCAACCTCCGCCTCCCGGATTGAAGCAGTTCTCCTGCCTCAGCCTCCAAAGTAGCTGGGATTACAGGCGTGCGTCACCATGCCTGGCTACATTTTGTATTTTTAGTAGAGACGGGGTTTCACCATATTGGCCAAGCTGGTCTCAAACTCCTGACCTCAAGTGATCCGCCCACCTCGGCCTCCCAAAGTGCTGGGATTACAGGAGTGAGCCACCACACCCGGCTGGTGACTTGTTTTTTAAAAGCCCTTTCTGATAGCCCAGATGCAGAAACAACCCACATTTCCATCAATGAATGGATAAGCAGTGCGGTGTATCCATTTGATAGGTATTAGCTGGCAATAATAAACCTTATAAACCTTAAGCTGAGTGGAAAAAGCCAAACACAAAGACAATGAATGTGTG
Source organism: Theropithecus gelada (assembly GCF_003255815.1). NCBI lineage: Eukaryota > Metazoa > Chordata > Mammalia > Primates > Cercopithecidae > Theropithecus > Theropithecus gelada. The sequence goes on along the minus strand of NC_037668.1, from coordinate 53,191,774 downwards.
ATTCATTCAGTGAAATGTCCAGAATCCACAGATCCAGAGAGACAGAAACTAGATTAGCAGTTGCCTGGGGCTACAGTGGGAGACGGGTAGGAGGAGGCTGGGGAGTGACTGCTAATGGGTACAGGGTTTCTTCTGGGGTGATAAAATGTTCTAAAATTAGATAATAATGATGCTTGCACAACTCTGTGCATATACTAAAAAAACATGAATTGTCCATCTTTGAAGTGGGTGGATTTTATGGCATGTAAATGATATCCCAGTAAAGCTGCTTGGTTTTGATGTTTGTTTAAAGACCTTCCTGGTTTCTGGGTAGAGAATAGAGTTAGGGGATGGACAGAGGAAGGAGGGAGACAGGAGGCTAATGCAGTGGCCCAGGCGTAAGATGGCAGGGCTTGGGCAGGTGTGGATAAGATGTATGAGTGTAGTGGAGCCACAGACAGGATTTGCGGATGGGTCAGACATGGGCGGTGAGAGGAAAGACCAGCATCAGCCATGGGTTGAGCTTGGGTAGCTGGTAGCACCATTCTGAGATGAGGCTGGAGGAGCCCTGACTTGGGAGAACCCTCGGTCTAGTCTGCCAGGTTAAGAAGCCTGAGAGCTGGCTGGGCGCGGTGGCTCACACCTGTAATCCCAGCACTTTGGGATGCTGGGGCGGGCGGATTATGAAGTCAAGAGATGGAGACCATCCTGGCTAACACAGTGAAACCCCGTCTCTACTAAAAATACAAAAAATTAGCTGGGCGTGGTGGCGCGTGCCTGTAGTCCCAGCTACTCGGGAGGCTAAGGCAGGAGAATCGCTTGAACCCGGAAGGCTGAGGTTGCAGTGAGCCAGGATCATGCCACTGCACTCCAGCCTGGGTGATACAGGGTGACTCCGTCTCAAAAAAAAAAAAAAAGATGCCTGAGAGCCACCCTCACGGAGGTGTCAAGGAGGCAGTTGTGTGTGTGTGAGTATGGGGCTATGAACTGTAGGGAAGGGGGCATGGATTATAAATCTGGGAGTTGCCAGTCTAAACATGACATTTAAAGCCACAAGATTCAATGAGATCATTGAAGAGAGAGAAGAGAAGAAGCCTTTGGCCTATGTGGCCACAGATGCCGCCGTGTCTTGGAATGTTGAGTGGCTTTGGCTGGATTTACAGGCATGGGCTGTGGCTGTGATTAGCCAGAAAATAGATTAATGTTAGAGGTCATGACAGCCTTGGCTTGGCTCTCGTGCTGTCCAGGCTGGGAGAGAGGTTTGTTTCTTGGGGTCAGTAAATGCCCCCGGGACTCTGCCAGACGGACAGCTTTATTGTCAGCATCACGAGTACAGAGGCCCTGGTTACCCAGCCTGGCTGCCCACTAGTCACCTGGGGCCTTTGAAGGAGACCAATGTTTAGGGCCAACCCCCGGTTGGTTGGGGGAAGGAGGGACATTTTTACCAGCTCTCCAGTGATTTGGATGCACAGCCAAGATGGAGAAAATATATAGACGGCAAAGTTCCACACACAAGCCACAAAAAAGAGTTTGACATTTGGGGCCTTTCCCACGGTGAGTGTCAGGCACAGGCAGATGGTGCCGGGTGATCTGCCCTGAATTCTGCTCCGCTTGTCTGCTGTGTTTTGAACGGGGTCCGGGGCCAAGGAGGGAACAGCGTCAGGGGGGTCAGCCACCCTGTTCTGCTCAGGACTGACTGAGGATGCATCGGTCCTACAAGCAGGAAAACCCAAACTGGGATGAGCTAGTCACCCAAACAAGGGAGAGGCATATCTCAGCTTGCATCTGAGAGGCTTTATTTCATCATCTCTGATCTTGGTTGTGCACTTCAGAGGTTTTTACCACAAATGGGTAGAAGAGGGCTTCATAATGATCAGACAAAAAAGTGTGAGCGTCCTGATTAGATAGGAGCTAAGCGGTTATAAGTAGTATTGTATACATTAAGACAGAAAATGCAGAGGATTTTTTTTTTTTTTTTTTTTGAGACAAGGTCTCACTGTCACCCAGGCTGGAGTACAGTGGTGCAACTTCAGCTCACTGCAATCTCTGCCTCCCAGGCTCAAGTGATCCTCCTACCTCTGCCTCCTGGGCTCAAGAGAGCCTCCCACCTCAGCGTCCCGAGTAGCTGGGATTACAGGCGCCTGCTACCACGCCCAGCTAATTTTTGTATGTTTAGTAGAGACGGGGTTTCACCATGTTGACCAGGCTTGTCTCAAACTCCTGACCTCAGGGGATCCGCCCACCTCGGCCTCCCAAAGTGCTGGGATTATGGTTGTGAGCCACTATGTCCAGCCTATTTTATTTTATTTGAGACAGGGTCTTACTCTGTTGCCCAGGCTGGGCTTGCTATGGCACAATCACAGCTCACTGCAGCCTTGGACTCCCGGCCTCAAGCGAACTGCCTTGAAACGCTGGTTTAAAACACTGGAGCCTTGGAAAACGAGAGCATGATGAAGGCAGACATGCTGGCTGGGCTGGAGGGAAGGAGCGATTTCTCACGAGACAGGTGGGACATGCGGACACAGAGATGAAAGGGAAGAGGAGGCAGATAGTTCCTGACTGCTCCGAAGATAGGCTAAGGGGATCGGGAGATACTAGGGATCCAAATGGCTCCATGACCCCTGGGAGGACCCTGAGAGCTATGGTTGGTGGCACCAGTCAAGGCTTGGGGCGGTCCCTTGGTGATCAGGTGAGCTGTGGACAGGGGAGGTGTCCAGACCACGTGGTGATCATAGGTGGGGAACCATGTGGAGTCAGGACCCTTCAGGAAGCACACGGAGAATGACACAGCAGAAGGGGACCCAGCCAGGCAGACTTAGGTAGAACCTGGGCAGGTGCAGAGCACTCGATGGTCTGCTTGGAGTTACCCACAGAGGAGCGGTGAAGGTAGACAATGTTATGTTTCAGCAATATGTGCTTTTGAGACACCCAGAACTCCCTGACTTCATACCTGCCACAAATCCTGAAGGTTTCAAAGAAGAATGAAAAGAAGGCCCCAGGCGCCACAAACAGCCTCCGTTGCGCATGTGCCAGAGAAGGAGCAGGGCCATCTTGGGAAGCAGCTTCCATTTTTCAAAAGCGCAGCTGAGCCCGCTTGAAAGGAGTGGTGGAAACAGAGGGGGCAGCAGCCTGGAGGCTTGATCCGCGGCTACAGGGAAGAAGGGTCAGAGGAAAAGTTTCTGGTGCCCTTGAAGTCTCCCAGGCTCCTCAAAACCCAGGGACTACAAAAGCAGAGGAGAGGCCATGCACACGGGGCAGAGGGCACTCGGGCCTCGCAGCACTCCTGGGGCACAGGCTTCAGAAGCTTCCGCTTAGGAATCTGAGAATGGTTTTCCACTGAGACAGATGTAAGAGGAAAAAGAATTCCTAGGTCTCTCCACTCAGAAGTCGAAGGAAACTTTCAGAAATGTAAAGTGGGTCATCTCATGCGCTGCTTTAAACTCTTCCTAGCTGCTTACTGCTCTCAGATTAAAATTAAACTCTGTCTTAGTCCATTTTATGTTGCTATAACAGAAAACCACAGACTGGATAATTTATAAAGAAAAGGAATGTATTTCTAGAGGCTGGGAAATCCAAGGTTGGGGGCCTGCATCTGGCAAGGGCCTTCGTGCTGAGTCTGCTTGTGGCCAAAGGCAGAAGGGCAGGAGAGTGCCAGAGAGCGAGCAAGCAAGCAAGCGAGGGCTGAATCGGCTTTCAGAACAACCCACTTTCCTGATAATAACATTAATGCATTCACAAGGGCAGAGCCCTCATGGTCTAATTACCTCTTAATAAGCCAGGTTCCACTTCTTAATACCATCCAAAGGCAATTGCATTTCGACATGAGTTTTGGAGGGGACATTCAAAGCATAGCAAATACTTACCTGCCCACCAGGCACTGAGGGATGGAGCCCCTTCTGCCGACGTCCTTTGACCCCCAGATCAGCACCCTCCCACTTGCTCACTGCCTTTCTGTGCCTCAGATGCAACACTTCCTACCTCTGAGCCTCTGCATTCGCTGTTCCCTCTGCCTGGAATGCTCTTTGCACATACTGTCACAAATGCCAGCTCCCCAGGGGCCATCCCTGACCTCTCCATCTCCAGTGATCTCCATGTGAACTCGATTCCTGGAGAAGGTGGTCCATGCAGGTCCTAAGACCTGGGAAAGCCACAGTTGAAATTCTGTAACTTGTGCAAGACGATGGAATTATCCCTAAAGGTCTTTCTCTTTGAGAAGTGGCCCAGGGGGTACGGCGGAGGCCCACATCTTCTCCTTTCTGTGCTCTGTTTACACTTTGTCCTTGCTCTGGTCCCCGGATGGGGAGGACATGGTGGGTCTGGATTATCTGGGTTCTGGGAGCATGATTTTGCTAGGATAACTGCCAGAGGAAAAGGAGTGTGCTGGTATTTTCTAACCTCGGGCAGCTGCTGGGAGTCTCATCTCTGTTGAGTCAGACTTTGGAAGAGCAGATGCTCTGGAAATTTGGGCTAGGGTTAATTCAACAGTGGAGGAGGTGAAAGTACCACACCAGCGATGGAGGAAATGACCCAGGAGGTGGCTGGGGCTGCAGGGCCTGACCCTGGAGGGGTCCTGACATCTAAGGAGCCTTCCTGGTGAAGATTGAGCAGAATAAAAATTGAGGATGGAAGAATTTGGATGTTTCTTTGGATTTCAGTTTTCACAGAGAGGATTTCATTGTGAAGTTAAAACATTTTTTTTGAGTGGAAGATTACATGATTAGAGGCTGTTCCTGTTGGTCAAAGGTGGGACAGTCTTTTTTTTCTTACCTGGATCATTGCAGAATTATCTGCTGACCCACCAGGGGATAGAGAGGCTGTAGTAAGTAAGGGGGGTAACAGGCTCAGGGAGGGGTTTGCTGTGGGGAACAGGGGACTTGGGAGATGACCCACATTGCAGCTGCATCAGAATCACCTGGAGGGCTTGCCAAAGACACTGACTGCTGGGCTGCCCCAGAGCTGCTGATTCAGCTCCTTGGGGCCTGAGAATCTGCATTCCCAACAAGCTCCCAGGTGCTGCTGGGGCTGGCTGCAGGCTCCACACTCTGAGAACCGCTGATGGAATTATTGCCTGGTTCTGGATCATTTTGTGGGTGAAAGCAGAGCTTCCTACCCCAGGGCTTCAGGGAAGTCCCAAGGGAGTAACAAGTGCCCAGCTGATGAGGGGCCTCCAGAGAGTCAGGACAGGACCATCTGGATATGCAGCCGGTGCCCCCGAGAGACAGCCACCCCCAACCCCTGATGACTGCAAGCTTGGCCAGGAAATCCACAGGCTTAGAGAGGAAAGTCAAGGTGTGAATGTGTGTATGTGTGTGTGCAAATATGTGTGTATGTGAATGTGCTTGTATGTATGTGTGAACGTGTGTGTATGAATGTGCATGTGTATGTGTGAATGTGTGTGTGAACATATGTATGTGAATGTATGTGTGTGCATATGAACGTGAATATATATGTAGGTGTGAATGTATAAAAGTGCATGTGTGTGAATGTGTGTGTATGAAAGTGCATGTGTGTGAATGTGTTTATGTGAATGTGTGTGTATGAAAGTGCATGTGTGTGAACGTGTGTGTGTATGCGTTGGTATGAATGTGCATGTGTATGAATGTGCATGTGTGTTTATGTGAACGTGTGTGTGCGTGAATGTGTACGTGTTTGAACTCGTGTGAATGTGTGTATATGTGAATATGTGTGTATGAATATGCATGTGAGTGTATGTTAACGTGTGTGTGTGAATATGTGTTTGAACGTGTATTGTGAATGTGTACGTGTGAATGTGTGTGTAAATGTGCATGTGTAAATGTAAATGTGTTTATGTGAATTCACGTGTGTGTTAATGTGTTTAAGTGAACATATGAGTGTGTGGGTGTGTATGTGTGAATATGTATATGAATGTGCATGTGTGTGTATATGTTTATGTGAATGTGTGTGCATGTGTGTTTATGTGAACGTGTTTATGAATGCATGTGTGCATGTTTGTGTGAACGTGTGTATGAATGCATGTGTGTGCATGTTTGTGAATGTATGTATATGAATGTGCATGTTTTGCATGTGTGTTTATGTGAACGTGTGTATGAATGTGTGTGTGTGCATGTGTTTTTATGTGAACGTGTATGAATGTGTGTGCGCATGTAAGTGAACGTGTGTGTATGAAATGTAAGTGAACATGTAGGGGGTATGCATGTTTGCATGAATGTGCATGTGTGTAAGTGAACGTGTGTGTGGTTATGCATGTTTGTATGAATGTGTGAGCGTGTGTGTGCATGTGTGTGAATGTGTGTGTGAGTGTGGGTATGTGTGTGACCCCTTTTCCTCTACACCGCCGCTCAGTCCCTAGTCTGGGGACTTCTCCACTGGATAAATGGGCTTGGCCCATTTCCACACACTCTGTAGGATGGTGTGGGACTTGTGATTGGAAAACTGGGCAATTCTTGACAATCTCATTGCAATCACCAGTGGAAAGGGGGTCACTGCACTAAGAAAAGGCCACTTGACCAGCCATCTTGTACCCCATCTTTCTGGGACCTTCCTGTTAATGGAAAGAACTCTCCTCCCTTCCCACCTTGCTTTCTGGAATCTACAGTCAGTCCATGGACCAGACCAGGATGACCCACAGAAGCCCTGCAGTGAAACCGCTCATCGTTTTTCCCGCCTGGTTCAGTGGGTCCACTCTCAGCCAGCTGCAGCTGGGAGGGAGGCTGGGTGCATGGTTAATCCCCAAGTCTTCAGCACAGACCTTTATTTTCATCTATAACATGCTGAGGACACAAAGGTGAGAAGACAAAAGTCCTGTGATTGGGGAGCGGTCAGTCTACGGTGGAGAGGCTCATGCATATCTGGGTCTGCCCTAGGTGTGTAGGAGCCCAGGTCAAAGGAGTTTTTAACGCCTATGTCAAAGGAGGGGCAGGGAGAAGTCAGGGAAGGCTTCCTGGAGGAGGTGGCATTGAGGGCAGCCAGGAGGACTGGAGAGGAGTTTAGTAGGCATACCTTGGGGGTGGAGTCCAGGCAGGAAGCAGCATGCAAGGAGACATGGAGCTGTGTGAGAAAATGGGGAGTTTCCAGCTTGGTTTCTAAAGGAAAGAATCTCTGGGATATTTGCATGTTTTTCCAGGCTGAGTTTTACCATTTCTCAGAGCACCAAAGGCTTCTGGGAAAAACACCTTAGTTATCGTTGTTTTCACTTAGACCAGGGGGCCATAAAATTTACTGTCCAAGTTGGGGCACTTTAAGAGCAAAGGGGGTACTCTTATGATGTTGGAACAACAGGTTAAAATCTGTCATAAGCAAATGTCATGAGTGGGATGGTCATCCTAGCCTTGGGGGTCATACACAAGGGTGGGGTGGAGGAAGGGTATGGGGAACAGCAGGGAGTGCAGAGTGGCCTCTGTGGAGGCTGCCCAGAGACCGGGAACAGCTGTTTGACTTGGGCAAGCCTGTTAGGGCCTCAGTTCCCTCCTCTATAAATAGGAGTGCCATCTTTTCCTGCCCACCTTCCAAAGTTTTGTAGACAGGATTTATCAGGTACTCCATGAAGAGGAAAAACTAACTGGACCTCAAACATTCCTGGGCACGCTCTCGGCATCTTCCTCAACCCTGGGCCCCCGCCCGAGCATCCCCCGCACCAGACAGGTCCCTGGAAGACCTTGGACAGTCAACAAATCTTCATCCCGGTTTCCCGATTTCTGTAGATTCAGGGCTAATGGCAAAATGCTTGCTCAATGGGAAAAGCAGAAAAACGTTCAGATTTATTGCTTTGAGATTTTGGTCTGTCTCCTGGGCCTGGTTGATACAGTTTCCTCCAAGTCTCAGAGCATTTTGTTTAAAAAGAAGAATTTTTGACAGCAGTGTTTTGCCTCAAATTTACACAAGGTTTTATAGTTTACAAAGAGGTTCACATCATAACAATCACTGCTAGGATGCATTGAGTTCTTACAAGGGATGGGGTGGGGAGGCTCGATTAACCCTGGAAACCACTTTCCTTTTCCATGGATGGAGAAGCAGAGGCTCAGAGGAGCTTAACTAAGGGGCTTGCCCAAGGCCATACAGCCCTGGAAAACGGCAGGGCAGAGCTGAACACAGGTCTACCAGTTTCAAAGGCTGTGCTTGTATGAAACCGACACGGGTTGTCCTCTCCTGTCGCGCCCCTGTGCCTCTCTTGCCTTCAGCCTACCCACTGCATTCCCTGCTGCAGACCGTGAGTAAGAAAACACAAAACCAAACCCAACCCAGAGGCTTGTGCAGAAAACAGAGGCTGGAATGAGTATAAAAATAACCAGGTATGTTCAAGGGAATCCTTGAGTCCCTAAACAATATATTTTCTGCTAAGATGATTTATGTAGTGGTGCAGGTGATGGAGGTCTTCGCGGCATCAGCAGGGTAGTTACTTTCTGAGTTCTAATTCTGCACTGTCCAAAACAGCAGCCAGCAGCAATGCACAGCTCTTTACATTCAATTGAAATGAAATTGGCCAGGCGCGGTGGCTCACACCTGTAATCCCAGCACTTGGGAGCCTGAGGTGGGTGGACCACGAAGTCAGGACATCCAGACCATCCTGGCCAACAAGGTGAAACTAAAAATACAAAAATTAGCTGGGTGTAGGCCGGGTGCAGTGGCTCACGCTTGTAATCCCAGCACTTTGGGAGGCCGAGACGGGTGGATCATGAGGTCAGGAGTTCAAGACCAGCCTGGCCAAGATGCTGAAACCCTGTCTCTACTAAAAATACAAAAATTAGCCTGGCGTGGTGGCACATGCCTGTAATCCCAGTTACCTGGGCAGGAGAATCGCTTGAACCCGGGTGCCAGAGGTTGCAGTGAGCCGAGATCAAGCCACTGCACTCCAGCCTGGGCAACAGAGCAAGACTTCGTCTCAAAAAAAAAAAAAAAAAAAAAAAAAATTTAGCTGGGCGTGGTGGTGCATGCCTATAGTCCCAGCTACTCGGGAGGCTGAGGCAGGAGAATCGGTTGAACCCAGGAGGCAGAAGTTGCAGTAAGCCGAGATTGCACCACTGCACTCCAGCCTGGCGACAGAGCGAGACTCTGCTCAATTAAAAAAAAAAAAAAAGGAAATGAAATTAAAAGTTTAGTTCCTCCATTGCACTCGCCACATTTTAAGTATTCCAGATCCACATGGGGTGACCCTACTGGACGCCACTGTTCTAAGCCACCAGCCTGCTCCTGTCTTATCCTGGCTGTCCTGAAGAAAGGAGAGCTGTTGACACAGGCGGTAGGCACACCTGTTTTAAGGTAGGTTGCGCTGCATTCAAAGTATCTATAGATGCCATCCCAACACTGGAGCCCCTCTACGCCACTCTGGAGCAGTTACAGCTCCAGGAATGCAAAGAAAAGGCAGAAACCAAGGCAGTGGCCACCAACTGGGGTCTTGCTACTCAAAGTGGGGTCCAAGGACTGGCAGCATCAGCATCGCCCGGGAGCTTGTTAAAGAAAAGCAGAATGTGGCCGGGCACAGTGGCTCATGCCTGCCATCCTAGCACTTTGGGAGGCTAAGGCGGAAGAATTGCTTGAGCCCAGGAGTCTGAGACCAACTTGAGAAACATAGCAAGAGAAAAAAATCAGCTGGATGTGGCGGCACACACCTGTAGTTTCAGCTATTCGGGAGGCCAGATGGAAGGACTGCTCGAGCCCCAGAGATGGAGGTTGCAGTGAGCTGTGATGGCCCCACTGCACTCCAGCCTGGGTGACAGAACAAGACCCTGTCTCAGGAAAAAAAAAAAAAAAAAAAGGCAGAATCTCAGGCTCCATGCTACAGCCGCTGAACATGAACCTGGATTTTAACAAGCTCCCAGGTGATTCCTGTGCATGTTCAAGTTTGAGAAGCTCCGACTTAACAGACAGGCTGAGCAGGAACAAAATCGTGCTCCAAATATAGGAAACCAAACTGATATTTTCAGATACGAAAAATAGAATCAGCACCCCCTCCTCCAGTAGGGTGTAATTAAGCATTAGTCACAGAGGGCCGAGCATCTCTGTGCCCCATGACCAATGACCATACTTGCAAGGACAGGCCCCCAGGGGAAACGCTGGGGGAAGCTGGCCCATTCATCTCTGGCACTTTCTCAAACCACAGTGGGGTCACCTCCTCAAAGCAGAGGGAATGGAACTGAGAATCACATCTTGGATGCTGCCTTTAAATCAGATTTTCCATTTTTGCTTTTCTTCCCAACGCCTTTGGCCGGTCTGACCAAATGGCCAGTCATTTAAAGGGAGGCACGTAGAAAAGGACTGTGCCCCCCACTTCCCCCTTCCCAGGGCCGTGAGGCTCTGCAGACCTCAGTGCCAGGAGCTGGGTGTTGATGAAGCTTTCTGGGAAGGAGCCGACATCACGCCCTTCTATGAGGGAAGCAGGTGCAATCGGTACTTCCATCCTCAGCGAGGGCACAGACAAGGCTTAAAATGAGCCTGGCAGCTGCGCACTGACCCCCAGCTGGGGAAGGAGAGGGCTCTTCAGTGAGAGGTTTGGGTGTTCAGATTCTGTGGCTTGTGAAGCTCTCTCCTACCTTCAGTGAGGATGAGTCATCCCTTAATTCCTCTTTCCTCTCGGCCTATCTTGAGTCGTACTTATTTTTATCCATGGAATAGAGTTAAGTTGCCAAAAGGATGATATTTCTCCACCTGCAAGGGCCCTCCTGGAGGATACATTTTAAAATATTCATTTTTACAATTTCCTCCCAGCAATACAGCAGAGGACAGGAGAGGAGAGGGAGACAGCCGCACGGGCCTGGCGGGGGAGCCTGGGGCTTGGGGAACTGCAAAGTGGCTTTGAGACAGAGACATTCTAGAAGTTATTCTGAGGACATAATTGGACAAAAGTGAAAAGGAGGATGGTTAAGTATGCTCTTCATAACTCTCTGTATAATACTGAAGGAATCAAAGCAAACTGTAAACAGTCCTGCTGTTTTTGCCTGTGCAGCCTGCAGGTCCCTTATTTTGGTGATGAATCTCATGTTTTTCTCTAGGGAACAGTCCATCACCCATTGCACAGGGTAATCTCAGGGGGTCTGCCAAGTCAAGATGCCTGGCCCTGCCCTTGGCTAGGGGCAGGCATGAGACCCAGGCCAGGCCACATGGAAAGGAGCCACAGTAGGATCTGGAAACATTTGGATTCAGCCCTTCTGATGGCGGTGCCTAGAGAGGCTTCCCTGGTTCTTGAAGCGTCCCTGGCCAAGTCCTTTCTAGCCCTTATTGAGGTTCGACTGTTTACTCCTTCCTAAGATTCCATAAGCCACCCCATGACATTTCAGTAAATCCCTCTCTGTGCTTAAGTTGACAGGATTGGTTTCTGTGATTTGTAACTAAAATCCCAGATGGACACAAACCCAAATGCCTGGCAACAGGGGCTTAGATCAGCAAAGTAGGCTACAGTACACAATGGAATACTCCACAAGCACGCACAGCGATGAGATAAACGTGTATTTGTTGACATGGAAAGAGGTTCACAATATATAGTTAAGTGCAAAAGCAGATTATAAGAAAACAGTGTGCATAGTAGGATACCACGTTGGCAAAATAGATATTCTATATATTCATAGAAAAAGGCCTAGAAGAAAATATAACAGTATTCACCCCAGAGAGTGGGATGGCCAATGCGTCTTCTTTCTGCTTCTATTTTCTAATCTTTCTACAATGTTTGTGTAGTCAGTTTTCCTGGTTTGCTTTTTTTTTTTTTTTTAAGTGAGCACAGGTGGGTCATGGGAGTCACGCTCTCATGCTGCCTGTCAAGAGCATGGTGACTTGCCATAGGGGCTACTCCCCAGCGGCTCTGCTTAAGGAGATTCTGGGAATGTCCTGAGTCTCCAGAACCAGGAACAAGCACTTCCTGAGCCCAGGGTACCAGCAGCTTCCCACTTCTCACAGCAACCTTGTGGGGTTGAGGTTTTCTGTCTGCTTGATGGAAAAGAGCCCAGAGAGAGGAGGTACCTGCCTAAGTTCACACAGCAGGGATTTAAAGCCAGGTCACCTGGCTCAGAGCCCCAGGCAGGAGCTACTAAAGCTTATGAACAGAGTAAGCAGCTGAGCCCAGGGAAGGGCTCAAAATTCTCCCGTGACTTCCACTGTGTTGACAAGCTGCAAATGTGCCAGGAAAGGGCTGGGTGTGGTGGCTCATGCCTGTAATCCCAGCACTTTGGGAGGCTGAGGTGGGCGGATCACCTGAGCTCAGGGGTTCAAGACCAGCCTGGGCAACATGGCAAAACCTCGTCTCTACTAAAAATACAAAAAATTAGCCGGGTGTGGTGACGCATACCTGTAATTCCTGCTACTGGGGAAGCTGAGGCAGGAGAATTGCTTGAACCCAGGAGGTGGAGGTGGCAGTGAGCCAAGATCGCACCACTGCACTCCAGCCTGGGCAACAGAATGAGACTCCGGGCTGGGCGCGGTGGCTCAAGCCTGTAATCCCAGTACTTTGGGAGGCCGAGACGGGCGGATCACAAGAACAGGAGATCGAGACCATCCTGGCAAACACGGTGAAACCCCGTCTCTACTAAAAAATACAAAAAATTAGCCGGGCGAGGTGGCAGGCACCTGTAGTCCCAGCTACTCGGGAGGCTGAGGCAGGAGAATGGCGTGAACCCGGGAGGCGGAGCTTGCAGTGAGCTGAGATCCGGCCACTGCACTCCAGCCCGGGCAACAGAGCGAGACTCCATCTCAAAAAAAAAAAAAAAAAAAAAAAGAGACTCTGGGTCTCAAAACAAACAAACAAAAAAAAGTGTCAGGGGAGGAAGTGCTGTCACTTCAGTGTTAGGACCTGAACTCCTTGCTCTGCACAACAGCCACAGTGTTTCAGGCCCCCTCCCAGGGAGGGCATCGAGGGGGCGGGGTGGGAAAGGGGGCTGGGTTATGGGAGGTTCGTTCTTCTGCCAGATAGTCCTTCTGCGTTCCTTTGTATCTTCTGGGTCTTGGCTTGAAGGTCACCTGCCCAGAGAGGCCCTCCCTGACCCCATAGGGTAGGTCCTCAGCTGTCCATCTGTCTCCTTTGTAGCATTTCCTATGACCTGCAGTCACTTCACTTGCTTGTCAGTTTCCCTTACCATCGCCGTCTCCCCTCTTGACCCCTAGACTGCAGGGCTTATGACTGTCTCACTCCCAGCGGTGTCCCTGGCCTCTAGCCCAGTGTCTGGTCCGTTGCAGGCACTCACCAAGCATCTGCTGAATGATGGAACAGACAGACACTCAACTGGGGTGGCCAGGAGACAGCAGGGGCGAGACTCTCCTCTGCCTTTTTTGGGCTGTGTGACCTCAGGCAAGTTGCTGCTCCTCCCTGGGCCTCTTCCCAATCTCAACCTGAGTGTAAATAAACAACTGCATCTGAAGGGCTGGCCCCACACTTCTTGAATATATCAGGACTGATTTCAGGGGAGGTAATAGAAGTTGGAATCATTTACTAAATTATACCTAAAATCAACTGCTGGCTGATTATTCTTTCTGATGGTAACATTGCAATGGTTTTTCTAGGAGTCACTGATGTGCAATGAGCCCAATCATATTTCTTATTCAATAAACTCTTTTATTCTAGTTCACAGATTTTTCCATTACAATAATAATGAAAAAAGCACTAGTGATTTGTAACACTGAGGCCCAATCAAAGGGAAACCCCTCCTCAAATTATAAGGTAAATGACACATAGTTGAATGCAGGGTCAGTGTTGGGCAAAAAGCATTTAAAATATAGATAATGGGGTCAAGATTTTGTATCTGTGCAAACACTGGGTTTTGTTTATCAGGATGACATCATTTTAGAAAGCACATAATTCTGAAAACTGTATGTATAATTGTGATAAAACTAAACCATAGAGAAAAGACAAAATCAAGCAAAAACAAAAACCGAGAAACCAAAAGGAAGCAAATCAAATACATGGGGCAGATTGCAAATCTCCGGTCCTTTGGCCCTGGAATGGCAAGTGAGAGGGCTTCATAGAAATTCTCTGTAGAAAGGAATGTGTGGGCCAGTGTGGCCATGGCCCTGGCCTTACATTGCTGCGTCTCCAAGTCTTGTCTCCTCACAGAGGAAAAGAAGTTGCTTGTCTGACACATCTGCTGGGGGTCTGCCCGAGATGGGGCCTTCGTTCCCAGTCCCTTTGAAAACAGTCCCAAATCCTGAAAAGGCAAGGCATCCCTGCGGTGGCCCCAGGGCGGCGGCGGGGGATGAGGTCAGTGTCTGCCCCAGGCCCTGCCGGAGCTGTCTGAGTGGTTCACCGGGAGCGGGTGGGCCTCGGTGTTGAACACCCAGTCTTCCAGGGAGAGCAAGTCATCTTCAGAGAACAGAAGATAGAGATACCTGTGCCCCAGGCAGGGCAGGGAAGCAAGACACAGTCTGTCAGTGGCCTGGGGAAGAAGGGTGGGCCCGGGAACAAGTCTCAGGGCCTTTGTGATGGGCCTGTGACCAAGGTCAGGAAGCCTGAAACCTCAAAACTGTGGGCGGCAGGGTGGGGGTGCTAGTCCTGGGGAAGGAGGCTGTGGATGCAGAGAAAAGCCTTGAGCTTTGGGGTCAGAAGGACTTAGTTTACCCTGGCTCTGCCATCTGCCATCAGCCAGCTTCACCTGCCCGGCCCTGTATGTGAGCCCTTATGGCCCAGATCTCCTCTGCAGGGGTGCCTGAGGGCTGCTCCAGTCCAGTCGGCTCTCACGTCCCCCACTGCTGCCCGCAGACTCTACATTCAGAGCACACATTAGGGCACTAAGACGAACAGGTGGTTGTGACTCTAGAACTGCAGCTTCCAGGTTGTGGGTTTTTTCCCCACTGGAAGGAACGGATCATTCTGACCCACCCTAATCGGTTAAAGCACAAGGGGCTTGCTTTGGGGAACAGCGAGGAAGTGGGGTGGCCAACCTCCACAGCAAGAAATTGAGGAGGGCACAGCACCCACACTGCAGAGGCTACAGGAGGGAAAGTTAATGCCAGCAACCAGCACCGACATCATCATCGTTAATCCTATCCCATTTTACACTCGAGTTCCCAGAATGGAAGCAAGCTGCAGAGATAGGTGAGAAACTGAAGGAACCTGCGGAGATAGGTGAGAAACTGAAGGAACCTGCGGAGATAGGTGGGCAACTGAAGGAACCTGCGGTATCACACGGTGCATCCCTAGGGAACTTGGATTCTAGCCTAGTCTCACTCTCCAAGAAAACGGCCTGGCCCAAGGCTCACCCCTGGGGTGCAGCCCTCTGGATCCCAAGCCCTTCACCCCTCTTGGGCTCCCGTCCTGTGACCACAGAACATGACTGTGGAAGGGAGGGACTGCAGACCCCCGCCCCCAACCGCCCACCTGTCCATCCCTAGGAAAAGCCCACGCTGCTCACTTTAGTGTCTCCGCGAGAAAGAAGCTCTGCTGCTTGTTGTCGTGGCTGGGGGTGCTACTGTACACGTCTTGGATCCCGGAGAAACCGGCTTCTGTCCGACAGTATTTCTCCAAGGCCTGAGGAAGGGGAACAGGAGGAAAACAGCCTTAACATGGGACAGGAAAGGCCCCTCAAGACTTGTGCAAGCCTGGCAGGCTGGAGCTAGAAAGCAGACAGCACCCCAACCCCTTGGCTGGGGACTCCTGGCATTTGTGGGAACAGAAGATCAAATTATTCTTTCAGGGTTTAGCCACCTGTCCCCAGGCTGGAGGGGCCACACTCCCTCCCCCCACACCTCTGAGAGCTCCGGCCCGATGGGCTGCCTGTCCTGAGCTCTCCACCTGGTTTGAACTTAGAGGAAGCTTCTCTTCGTGTTTCAGGAGACTAGGCTGGTCTCACAGATTCACCCACAGTGGTAAGCAGAGGTGAAGAGAGGCCACTGGTGATGGCCATGGGCTGGGATTTGGGGATGGACTTGGCACCCCAGGGATTCTCAGGAGAGACGGCCCCTTGGCTGGAGGCGAGTGGGCCAAGCCATTCATCTTTCTATATAAATGCATTTTTTTTTTTTTTTTTTTTTTTTGAGACAAGGTCTCATTTTGTCACCCAGGCTGGAGGGCAG
Source organism: Theropithecus gelada (assembly GCF_003255815.1). Lineage (NCBI taxonomy): Eukaryota > Metazoa > Chordata > Mammalia > Primates > Cercopithecidae > Theropithecus > Theropithecus gelada. Next base: position 53,175,829 of record NC_037668.1, on the reverse strand, counting down.
TGGGGCGATCATAGCTCACTCTGCAGCTTCAACCTCTGGGGTTCGAACAGTCCTCTTGCCTCAGCCCCTCAAGTAGCTGAGACTATAGGCGTGCATCACCATGCCTGGCTAATTTTTGTATTTTTTTGTATAGATAGGGTTTTGCCATGTTGCCTATAGGCTGATAAATACAATTTCTACCCACTGAGGGGTCTGTGGACTGGACATAGGAGCACAAGATGCTTGAAGGCCAAGTGCAATGGTCCTGGGGAAGCAGGTGGACTTAACAGGGCCAGTGAACCTAAGCATGCCCCAGACCCCGTCTGAGTGCAATGCTCGGAGTGGGCATGGGGGTGGTTGGGGAGATAGGGGCAGAGAAGGCTCAGTATCCACCAGGGAACCTTCTGGAATCCCCACACCTGCCTTTGACACCTCCCCCAAGACAGCCATTAAATTTCCACCTAGGTGTGGGGCTGGGTGCTGAGGGCAGGGTAGGCCTCGAGGGCCAGTAGAGACTAGGGTGGGGGCTCCCTGGGGCTGGGCTGCCTGTGGGAAGAGGAGGGAGGCGGAGGTGAGCTGCCCAGCTTCGGGATCAAGAAAGCGTCTGTTGGGACAGTGGTGGCCGCGTGGTGCTCTAGGCAGCTGCCTAGCCTCTGACCCTCTAAGTTTACTGAGGCCTGATCCCAGGCCCCAAGGCCATGGGCACTCAGAACCCTCTTCACAAGTCTGCCCTGTCCTGTCTCAGGACAACTTTGCCCAGCTGGGAACTCTTGGCTCTGTAACCATCACCTTGACCCTTTGCACTCTGAACTGTGGCCAGAGGTCAGTGTGGCTTGGACTTCCACTCCGTGCCCAAGCCAGGACACCTAGCACCCAGCCTGTCTGTGAATTCTCAGGGGGCATCTGGCACCTGGCTGCCCATCCCTGGGGCCCACTCACCAGCACCACCTCCCAGCCCCACTCCCTGTAGATGGGGTTGTGGGTCTGTCGCCACAGGTACATGTAGCTCTCCACCACCTCTGGCCGGAGGATGTAGTAGCTCTCGCTCAGCTGGGTGGCTATGGCCTCTCTGCCGGAGTTAAACCAGAAGGCCTCGGGCCCGAGTTTGGTGTCTGGGGAAACAGCCAAGCAGAGGCCCAGGTCAGTCCTCCCACCTCCTGCTTTTCGGGATCCAGGAGAGATGTCAGTTGCCTCGAGCCCACGGCCAGGGTGATGTCAGGGGTGTGTGTGTGTGGGGCGCCCCTGCCTGGACTGCTGCGTAAGGCTGCACCAGGCAGATGCCCAGCTTCCCTCTTGAACTGGGCTGGACAAAACAAGATCCTCGGGGACTCGAAATGTGAGCAGCTTTGGACTCAGAGTCCAGATGAGCTACTCAGCAGTCTGGGTAGGTGAAGGTTTGGGTGGGGTTCCATTGACTGTGTACTGTGAGGCAATAGCTCTGCAAGAGGTTAGCCAGACCTCAGTCAAGAGGGTTTCGGGTTTCAACACATCTGGGGAACCAAGGGTTAAACAAAGTGAGTCTCCCATCTGCAGGATTTATCAGATCCTTTAATATGCTAATATGCAATGAGGCTTCTCCACCGAACCCTTTCTCTTAGAAAACTGCTTTTAACACCTCCCAGAACTTCTAGAGTTTGGGAACAGCTGAGGTGGAAATGGAGGGAAGATTGCCCAGGAATGCACCTACTTCCACAAAGGGAGCTGAGGAAGGAAAGCCTGAGGAAGCCTGGGTTCTGTTATTGTCACTGTTTTGTTTTGGGGCAATGTGCTGTCATTCTTGTTGTATGGCCATAATTGTAACCACCTCTGCAGTCGCCGCTTATGATTTCAAAGGCTGTGCTGGGTGCTTTAATACACTATTTCAATTCTTAAAACATGGTTCTTTAGTAAGGTAATTGCTACTATCCCTCTCACGCAGGCGGAAACTGAGGATCAGAGAGGCTAAGTAATTTGCCCAAGGTAACACAGCGAGTTGTGGCTGAGCTGGGACTTGACCCTGGATGTGTCTGATGCCTCTCCTAGGGTGGTGCTCTTTCCCTCCTGGGTCTAACCCTCAGAGGCCCAACATGTAGGGTATGAGGGCCAGATCCTTCAACCTTTAATGCCTGTCCCTCCTGTCCAGGTCACCCGAGTCCCCAGCTCCATTCCTAATGTGAGCCCTCTTCCCTCCCACCAGGGTTCAAAACCTTGAGAGGCCCTGGGTTGCTTTGACTCTAGAGGCAGGGGCTAGAGGTTTGCAGGACTTCCACTCTTCCACGGAGGGCTTCGGGGAAGAGGAATTAGCTAGACCCTAGCCTCTCGAATCTTTTCAAACGGCGTAGCAGCTCCTGGCCATCAGAAAACAGTCGTTTTGCCAAGTCGCTAGTGGGGTGAAGGCAGGAGCCGCTGCTGCAGGCGTCCACGGGACAAGCCGAGGCTGGCTGGAACAATATGCTCTATTAAGCGGCTGTCTTTTATGGTCTGGGCTGATTGTCTCAGACAAATAGTGAGCTTTTTATTATTCCTGAGATTTGTTATTTGTTTATGGCCCTGGTAGAGTGAGCTCTTTGAAGAGAATGGACGACCAGTTTTAAAGACCCATTGCGAATCTCTGACTTCCTGGAAACAGCTCCAGGAGACCCCATTCAGCTGGGGCGGGCACAGACACATCACGGTGGACTGTCAGCAAGTGGCTGCAGTGCTGCTGGCAGAAGGCGGCTGCCAAAGTACTTTCTCATGGGACCCTGTGCCTCACTCTGAAACCTGTGTCATTATTTCCATCGAACAGATAAGAAAACAGAGGCTGCCCAGCTGGCAGTGGCAGAGCGGCGCTTGAGCCTGGGATTTTTACTGCAAATCTTGGCTCGTCCCCTCCAGCCAACACTGGGATTACCACTGGGAGCAGCGGGCGTCTCCTGGGACCACATGGGGGCTGGGGATTTTTCTGAGGGGTGTAGTTTGCACACGGGGTGGAACCAGGCATCAGAAGGCCTGGGTTCCAGCCCAGGATCAATTCCTTATCTGTAGTGTGACTTTGGCTAAGTCACTTCCCCCTCTGGGCTGACTCCGCTTTTCTGTGTAGAATGAGGAGCCAGGCTCAGGCTCTCAAATGTGACCTCTGACTCTAGCATCTGACAATTCAGTGGTGAGTGGTGGGTGGGGAGGACCAAGCTCTCAGGCTTTCCGGTGGTCACGGGTCAAAGACGGCGACTAAACAGGTGGGAGCAGGAGGCGGTGAGACCCCCTCTGAGGAGGGTGCCGGGGGAAAGGCAGAAGCACATTCGAAGGCATGGGACTCAGGGTGGGACATGTGCTGGGCTCAGGAAGCTGCCGTTTCTGCCTCCAGAGCTGGAGGATCCTTTACTCCATGCCCCTCTCAAGGGACCTTGGCCAAGTAATTTCTGAGCCTCAGTTTCCTCATCTGTGTGGTGAGGTTCAGTGATGATGTGTGTCAAGGGCGGAAGAGCATCGGGTACAAGCAAAGCGCTTCCTGCGTCTGTACTAGTTTCCCTTTCATTCAGGGTACAGTCTCGGAGCCTGGACAGCACATCTCTCAAATTCTACCTAAGTTCTAACGGGAGGCTTCCCTAAGGCCATGTGCTCCCTTAACTCACTGCTGCTGGTCTTTCCAGTTCTTCCTGGTGTCTAGCCTCAGTCTCTCCTGCTGCCCCTTCCCCTTGCAGGGTTACCTGAGCGGGCGTATGACTCGTGGCACGTCTTGGTGATCTGGGCTGCGAGCTCTCGGTAGTGGGCCCTCTTTTCTTCCTTGGCATCCTCGGCGCCAAGGGCGATCATGCCCCCGGAGAAACAGGCCAGGTGCCCCATCTTGTGGTCCAGAATCCCCCCTCGCCACTCGGCAATGTAGGTCAGCCCCCCGGGAGAGACATTCAGCAAGTAGGTCTCTATCGCCTGGGAGCAAGGTGGGGATTGGGCAGGGAGAAGGGGCGTGGGAGGGCACAGAGAAGGGGGGGAAAGGATGGAAAATGAACATTTTGGAGACAGTAGCAAGGGCAGCTCTGCCAAGCCCTCCATCCCAGGCAAAGGAGGCCCACTGATTTCTGCTGGTCAAGATGCCTGCCAGGGCACAGGAGGGGCTGCTATTCACTGGGAGGCTCAGACACACGGCAGCTCCCCAGGGCAAGTCTCTCAGTCTTTAAAAAATCTTCCACGTTTTAAAAAACATTAAAAAATATTTTAAGGTGATCCTCCTCCTCCTCCATTATGTCCTCTGTTTGATCTTAACCAAAAACCCAGCGGGCCTGTGGACAGGCTTCAGGGGTCCAGGCCCTTAAAACTGCACCCAACACTTTTTAGTGGATGTGCATCTTTATGGGAAGAGTGTCCATCTATTCTTCTCAGTTTCTCAAAAAGAACCTGCAGAAAATTAAGAGCTGCTCTCTACGGTATTTTGTCACACGTTTCCTCATTTAATGCCTACAGCAAGCCAGGCACCGGGGCTGCAGCGCCCTACACAGACAAATGGGAGGGGCAGCTTGTCCCAGGCCATGCAGTCACACCAGCATAGAAACAATACCCCACATTGTCCAGAGCTCTGCTTCTTCCTCTACCCGATGGCCATACCTTTTGGTGGGAAGGGAGGTGATGCTGTTGTAAAGACTCTGGGATGTCGGGGACATGAGGGGGTCACACTGCTGTCAGTCCCAGGAGCCCTGGGGACCCAGGGGAGGAAGGAAGCTGCTCACACAGCCTTGAGACCAGACTCCATGGGCTGATGGGGCCTGGCCCATGGCTGGGGTCCTCTGGGGCCCTTGCCAGGCCTCTGCCTCCACTCTCACCCCTCCAATCTACTCTCCAGGGGCTCTCTGTACTCTGCAATTAACACACCGGATCATATCATCTGCCTGCTTAGAACCTGCAGTGGTTTCCAAGTGCCCTTATGTGAAAAGACCAGAGAGGCCGCCAAGACTCCACGATCTGGACCCTGAGGGTGGACCTGATGCTATGGACATGGCTCTGGGGCACAGACTCGTCAGGTTCAAATCCCATCTCCACCAGTTCCACGCTGTGTGACACTGGGCAGGTTGTATGTTCTCTCTGTGCCTCAGTTTCCTAACGTGTAAACTGGGGATAAGAGCATTAACTGCCTCAAAGGGTTGTGAGAATTAAATGAGATACACCTGCAGGGCTTGGCCTATTTCCCAGCACAGAGCGAGTCCCCAGTAATTACTAGCCCCTATGATTCCTCTCTAGTCTGTCTCCTGCCCCTCCCTTCTCACACCCTACCTCACCCACACCGGCCTCTTTTCACTCAGGTACCCTCCTGGCTTCCAATATTCCGGGAGCCGTGTAATATTTCCTTGGTGTCAGTGCTGTGCTAGGTACTGCGGCTACAGGTGTGCAGGAGAGGAGCCTGGACTCTGCCTCAGGGAGCTCGCCCATTAGTGCAGGGAATTCCCAACAAAACCAAATGTACACGAGAGGCGCAATTTGTTTTGTTTTGAAACACAGTCTTAGACTGTCACCCAGGCTGAAGTGCAGTGGCACCATCTTGGCTCACTGCAACCTCTGCCTCCCAGGTTCAAACCATTCTCGTGCCTCAGCCTCCCAAGTAGCTGGGATTATATAGGCGTGTGCCACCACCCCCAGCAATTTTTTATATTTTTAGTAAAGACAGGGTTTCACTATGTTGGCCAGGCTGGTTGGTCTTGAACTCCTGACCTCAGGGGATCCACCCACCTAGGCCTCCCAAAGTGTTGAGATTACGGGTGTGAGTCACCATAATTGGCCCAGAGGTACAATTTGTGATCAGCATTTTGAATAAAACAAAGTGAGAGGATGAGATTAAAAAATGCAGGGGGAGGCGGGGAGGGGCTGGACACAGTGGCTCATGCCGTAATCCCAACACTTTGGGAGGCTGAGGTAGATGAATCACTTGAGCCCAGTTGTTTGAAACCAGCCTGGACAACATGGCAAAAACCCATCTCTACTAACTGCACTCCATCCTGGGAAACAGAGTGAGACTCTGTCTCAAAAACAAAAACAAAAACAAAACAAAACAAAGAGCTGGGGTGGGGGCAGTGCTGTACTTTGCAGAGTGAGGTCTGGGAAAGTCTCTCTGCAAAGGTGACATTCTTGAAGGCTGCATTTTTCTTCCTGCTTCGGGGCTTGGCTGGTGCTGTGCCTCCTCCCTGCATGCTCCAGCCCTGACTCTGCTAACTCCACCTCCTCCAGAATGTCACTTCCTTGGAGAGAATGCTGCAATTTAAACCAGCAATGCCACTGCCATTACTATGGGCCCGTCACCCTTCTACATGGTGCAATTCCTACTTGGCGTATGTTTCTGTTGTGTATCTGTCCCTCTCTCAGACTCTGAGTGCCGTGTGACAGCAGAAGCCACCACCAGCAGCCTCCAGCCAGTGCCCAACACACAGGAGATGCTCAAGGAACATTCGCTCACTCCTGGGTCTGTTTTTTCTTTTTTCTCTCCTGTCAGGGCCCAGGGCTGGTGGGCTGGCTGCAGGACCCACACTGAGTGGCAGATGGAGAAGCGCTGACAATGTGACATGCCAGGGCACCTGCTCCACATGGGGGAGTGCTGAGGACACCTGCAGAGCAGCCGGGCTGCAGGCGGGGGTCTGCTCTGGGCCCGGCCTGGCTCCCGGGCAGAGCCATGTCCCCAGCAGCTGCTCGGCGTCACTAAGTGTGTGGCGCAGGGGAGGAGTGTCAGGGCTCAGAAACCTGGGTCAGAGTCACCAGTTGTCAACACTTTGGAGAGAACACAGACATCTGAGGGAGACCTCAGGATGCCACACACCAGAGCTGGCATCTGCACCTTCCAGACCGCCTCCCACAGGTTATTTCCACTGCGGGTTGGCCCCAAGCTAAGTAATTGCGGTCAAGAGGAAATTATAATCCAGTGCCTCTTTGAAGACACAACTGAGACACGCAGATGCAAAGATAAAAAACAAGGCTTTTTAAAACAAAACACAAGACAGCGCAGGCTGGCAGACAACTGGTAAAAGGTTTAAATCACAGCAAGCAGAGGTGCAAGGAGCTAACTGGGGTGCAAGACCAGGGTTTATTTTTTTATTTTTTATTTTTTTTATTTTTTTGTTTTTTCAGACGGAGTCTCGCTCTGTCGCCCAGGCTGGAGTGCAGTGGCTGGATCTCAGCTCACTGCAAGCTCCGCCTCCTGGGTTCCCGCCATTCTCCTGCCTCAGCCTCCCGAGTAGCTGGGACTACAGGCGCCCGCCACCTCGCCCGGCTAGTTTTTTGTATTTTTTTAGTAGAGACGGGGTTTCACCGTGTTAGCCAGGATGGTCTTGATCTCCCGACCTCGTGATCCGCCCGTCTCGGCCTCCCAAAGTGCTGGGATTACAGGCTTGAGCCACCGCGCCCGGCCCAGGGTTTATTTTTTTAAAGTATTAACAAAAATATTTGTACTGTTCCTTGCAGAGCAGGGCTAACCCATAGGCAGTGAGCCTAGAGTGGCGAGGGGCCTGGGTTTGAATCTCAGCTCTGCGATTTAGGAGCTAGATGACTTTGGGCAAGTTATTTCACTTTACTGAAGACTCACTTTGCTCATCTATAAAATGGGAATAATGATTCCTGGATCGGTTGTGAGGATTAAAGAACAGGATATTCGAAGCCTGGCTCAGTGCCTGGCACTGGCTGTTCCTTCCTTTGCCGCCTGCAGGAGCCCCATCTGAGCACTCGTGGGAGGGGTTTCAGGCAAGCCAGGCCCCTCTGTGACTTGGCCGCTGGTAAGCAGAGGCCAGCCCACTGGATCTGGAGTTGGACCCGTATTTGTGTCCTCGCTCTGACACCTGCTGCTATCTGGACCTTGGGCCTTTCTGACCCTCAGTTTCATCATCTGTAAGATGGGGGCTAAAGAAGATGAGGTACTTAGAGCACTGGCCCAGAGGAGGCCAAAGTGACCAAAGCTCTCCCTGTTCTTCTTGTCTCCTGCCGTGACACTCAGAGGTGTGCCCAGTCCGAACTGTCTGACCTTCCCAGGCCCACCCCAGCTGGACACTGGTCTAACCTGGTGGTTTTCTGACCCCAGGTGCACAACAGAATTGTGGAAGGAACTTTTCTTTTTTTTCTTTTTTCTTTTTTTTTTTTTTGAGACGGAGTCTCGCTCTGTCGCCCAGGCTGGAGTGCAGTGGCCAGATCTCGGCTCCCTGCAAGCTCCGCCTCCCGGGTTCACACCATTCTCCTGCCTCAGCCTCCCGATTAGCTGGGACTACAGGTGCCCACCACCACGCCCGGCTAATTTTTTGTATTTTTAGTAGAGACGGGGTTTCACCGTGTTAGCCAGGATGGTCTCGATCTCCTGACCTCGTGATCTGCCTGCCTCAGCGTCCCAAAGTGCTGGGATTACAGGTGTGAGCCACATTGCCCGGCCGTGGAAGGAACTTTTTAAAAAGCTCAGATTGGGATTTAATTGGCCTGGGGTGAGGCTAGACATGGGATTTTTAAAGCTCTCCAGGTGTTCCTAAGGTACAGGCAGGGGTGAAAGTCTTTCGTCAGTGATTCCCAACCCTGACTACACACGGAAATCCCAAGGAGGTTCATGTGTGGCCCGGGCCCCATGCCCAGAGGTTCTGAGTCAGGGGTGCAGTCTGAACATCAGGACTTTGCAGCTCCCTAGGTGATTTTAACATGCCAACATGGTTGAGAAGCACCAGAAGATTCTTCAAAACCCCAAACTTGCCAGAGGCCCAGCCTTCACCCAGGGTCAAAGACGCTCCAGGCTCTTCACTGGGAAGATCAAATGCAGAGAGCAAAGCCTCTTCTATTCAAAGTTCTCTCCTACAAAATCAAGTGCTCCGAGTTGCCTTAAATAATTCATGGCCACTTCTTCCCTTGAAGCCTCAACTACAGTGTGCCCTGAGGGCAGGGAGCCTGGCTGCTCATTAACTTTATGTTTACTCTGCAAGAGAAGGCATCAAGGGCCTCTGGGCAGCACACTCTGGCCACCACCAGCTGCACACTAATTCTCTGACTGGGGCTCTGGTCTGAGCTCAGCCAAAGACTGGAGTGAACAAGGCTGGGACTCAGACTGAGATGGGACTATAGTCCCAGAAGCTGCTTCATGACGGAGGTCTTGTGCCAGGGAGCTGGGCAGGGAAAACTCATTGCTGAGCCTACGGTTTAAAGGGTCCAGGGCTCTAGCAGTCCGTTTCAATGTGTGTCTTTTAAGCACCACCATTCCTGGCCAGATTCCTGTGATCAGAGGGTAGTCAGAGACCATCTATCCATCCATCCAACTGCCCACACCCACCCACCCATCTATCTACTCACCCATCCATCCTTCCCTCCATCCATCTTTCCCTTCATCCATCCATCTTTCTCTCCATCCATCCTTCCCTCCACCCATCCATCCTTCCCTCCATCCATCCATCTTTCCCTCCATCCATCCTTCCCTCCATCCATCCATCCTTCCCTCCATCCATCCATCCCTCCATCCATCCATCCTTCCCTCCATCCACCCATCCTTCCCACCATCCATCCTTCCCTCCATCCATCCATCCTTCCCTCCACCCATCCATCCTTCCCTCCATCCATCCATCCTTCCCTCCATCCATCCTCCCCTCCATCCATCCATCCTTCCCTCCATCCATCCTTCCCTCCACCCATCCATCCTTCCCTCCACCCATCCATCCTTCCCTCCATCCATCCTTCCCTCCATCCACCCATCCTTCTCTCCATCCACCCATCCTTCCCACCATCCATCCTTCCCTCCATCCACCCATCCTTCCCTCCATCCATCCATCCTTCCCACCATCCATCCATCCTTCCCTCCATCCATCCTTCCCTCCATCCATCCATCCTTCCCTCCATCCATCTATCCTTCCCTCCACCCATCCATCCTTCCCTCCATCCATCCTTCCCTCCATCCATCCATCCTTCCCACCATCCATCCATCCTTCCCTCCACCCATCCATCCTTCCCTCCATCCATCCATCCTTCCCTCCATCCATCCTTCCCTCCATCCATCCATCCTTCCCTCCATCCATCTATCCTTCCCTCCATCCATCCTTTCAGCATTCATGCATGCATGCATTCATTCATTTGTTCACAAAACAGTTACCATGTGCCTGCTATGTGCCAGGCACTGTTTTAGGAGCAGACAAGATCTCTAATCCCAGATAACTGACATTCTATTTGGGGAAGATAGAGAATGAGCAAGTAAACAAATACATGCCTGTGATAATTGTAGAGGGTGATGAAGGTGAAGAGAATAAGCCTGGGTATGTGACAGGCTGGGAATGGTAGTTTCAGTGGCATCTGAATTGACAGTTGACTAGTGAGTGGGACCTAGCCATTGAAATGATATTCCAGGCAGAGGGGACAGCAAGTACAAAGGCCCTGAGGTGGGAGTCGCCTGGGGTGTCTGAGGAAGAGCAGGAAGACTGATGCCAGGGCGCAGAGAGCACAGGGCAGAGAGGCAGGCGTGAAGTCAGGGTGATCAGCAGGGCCCAGGGAAGGCGGACCCGATGGGTAAAGGAGAGGAGTTGGATTTATTCCAGGTGCTAAGGGGGGCCAGAGAGGAGAGGGATGTGCATGTCCAGCTCTTCTGGCTTCTGTTCCCCACACAGCATTCAGAGAGCAGGGCAGAGGGGAAGCCGGTTTAGAGGAAATAAGGAGGTAGTGTAGACCAAGGTGGTGGCAGAGTAGATCCAACTTGCTCAACTTGCATTAAGGGGAAACTGAGGCCCAGAGCCGGCCCAGTGCCTTTTCCTTAGTTGGGCTCCGAGGTATCTGTTGAGTCGTGGGATTCCCTAGCCCTCTTCCCAATGGCTCAAGCTAACTGCTTCCCTCTTCTGTCCTGGTCTCTCCTCTTTGGAGGGACTCACCTCAGCCTTCCAGCCCTCGTTCATGCCACACCCCGTGGACAGACCACCAGTGGTGCCAGCTTGGCCAGCTCTGTGCTGTGCGGCCTTGGGCAAGTGCCTTCCCCTCTCTAGGCCTTGGTTTCCATCCACATAAAGAGAAGGAGCAAAACTGGATGCTCCACTGAAGGAGGCCTCTTCCAGCTTGGACATACTTCTGCTGTCACCTCTGTTGTCCAAGGAAGACACGGCTGAGGGTCGCACTCTGGCAGCCACCCTTCGGGGTGCCAGCCCCCAGTCTGGCTGCATTCTGGGCTCTGACACATCAGCCGAAGCACAGACACCGAGCAGGTGGCGGTTTCTGAATCAGACTGATGGTCACTTCCGAGGAGACCTCGGACACATGACTTCACCTCCCTGAGCTTGGGTTTTGCATCTGACACAGCCTCCGTCTTAGAGCATGTGGGAGGGTCGCAGGGGTGTAAAATGCCTGGCTGGGAGGGGGCTGTCCTGTCAATCTTCTCACCAGTTCACTGCAGGGGGTGGGAGCAAGCCTCAGCCCATCTGGCCCCGCAGCCCCAGCACTCAGGGGCCTGTGAGAGAGCCGGAGGCTGGTGACCAGCGGCCTGTGAATAATCCAGTGCTTGTCTTACCTCCAAGGCTTCGTAGTACATATTTTTAGCCTCCATATCTGTCTTGCCCGACATCAACCAGGATTTGATCAAATATTCATAAAAACTGTCCCCGAGTCCTCCAACCGAGACGTGGTCTGTGAGGGGAAAGAGGACAAGAACATTAACTCCATCTGCCGCCGGCTCTCCTGGGGCAGGGCCTCACACACCCGCCTGGCCTCAGGGGCCTGGTGCCTGTACGGGTAGGAAGTGGGCATCTCGCCAGCAGCCACCGAACCTGGAACGGGGACTGCAAGGCAGACACAGCCTGCGACTCGGAGGAAATCCGGGCTGTCTAGAGCGCACTCGTCCTGCACAAAAGTGCATGGGCTCATCTGGCGGGTGCTATAAATCACCTCGCCTTAGCAGGCTGGGGACGGCGGGGCCTCTGGTTATTAACTGTAAGTGAGTTGCATTTCTTTACAAAGATAATCTGGTGGCAGGGAGTTCAGAGGTTTTTATTACCCAGTGACAAACATGATAATTAATGCTGGGTAGCTTCATAAAAGGCCATGGGAAAGAGAAGGAAAAACCTTAATTTAGCTGGCTAAGCCCTCAAGTAGAGCCACTCTGGAAAAACTGAGTTTAAATTTAGCAAATTGGGATAAATGGAGTTCAAAGGAGCAGGAAAGAGAAGAATTGCGTCGCAACACCCCCTCTCTGCCCTGGTGGCCCCTGCCTGCTGGACAGTGGGCCAGCCAAGGAGTAGGGCCTCACAGGCTGTGGCTGAGCCCAGAGGTCTCTCCACCCAGGGCCGTCCCAGGAGGAAGGCGGGTTGCCCGAGGAACACTTCACCGCAGATGCAAGACAGAAAACGCTTCATTCCTAGGCTTTGACAATTGACAACGGGGAAACGTAAAGGCATTTGATAGATTTAACAAAGAACAAACCAGTTCTGTGTTCTGATTCACTTAAGCAGAGAAACAGAGAGAAGAAAGAAAATGGGGGTGGACCGAAGGCGGGGTGGGGGAATGAGCAGAGTGTTTTCAACTCCTCAGCAGAAGAAGGGGGCCAAGAGAGAGGGGAGAGGGAAAGTGGGTGGGGGGAGGAGGGACAGAAAGAGAGAGAGAACACACCAACAGCTACCATTTATTGTGGGCCAGGAGCCTCACTGTATTATTTGTAACTTAATCTTCCAGGGCACCCTGCAAGGTAGGTAGCTATCGACCCCATTTCCCAGGTGGGAGAACGGCAACTGGGCCTAAATGGCTCATCCAAGACCATCAAGCGGGTGAAGGGCAGAGCCTCACCTTCCGCAGCTGCACACAGTCAACCAGAGAGTGAAGACAGAGACACGCAGAGAAAGACAAGTGTGAGGACCAAGGGACCAAAAGACAGGGCGAAGACAGATGGGAGCCAGGAATGGGGGTCGAGAGGAGGCCAGCCACACGGTACACCTGCCCTTCAGGCCCCCTCCAGCCCTGATCCATAAATAAGTCCTGGCCCAGCAAGGGTTCCAGAACGGACCAGCATCTGCAAAAATTGGAACAGACGGGATGAAGCATGTGCTTTGGGGAGGAGCTGGAAGGGGCCAGGCTGGGCTGGACTGTGCTCTGGTGTGGAGGGAAGACAGAAGTGGCACCTCTCTTCTTCCTACGTACCCCACAGAAGGGAAGGGCTGGGCCAGGCCTGGCATGTTGAGGAGGGGCAGGTCTGTTGCAGAGGAGGGGTCAGGCTCAGGCTGGAAGTCATGGGTCGGCCTCTGCTCAGAGCCCTTCTCCAGCCCCATCATGGGCACGGCAGCTACGAGCACTGTCACCTCTCGGTGTGGCGCACCCTCCCCACCTCGTCCCCCACCCGGGGGCTCAAGCATTCTCACAACCCTGCTCACGGTCCCTCCCCATAGGGTGGCCACGGGGATTAAGTGAAACAAGGCCAGCTACCATCAGAAGCCCTCGGCGGCCACACTCCCCTTGGGTGGTGGGCCCACCCTGCCATCAGGTGCCCGCCGGGTGTGTGATGAGTGCCTGTGCACGGGTCTGCCTCCCTTACTAGCCTGTGGGCTCTTTGTGGGGAGGGATTGCATGCGACTCCCGCTCGGTGCTCAGTAACTATACGGTGCACAGAGATGCCCACGGAGTGCTGAGCGGGTGAATGCAAGGGAGGCTTGGGCTCTGCCGGGATTCGAGGCTTGAGCTGTGCCAGGAAGGGCCTCGAATGCCAAGCCAAGGAGTTTAGACACAATCATGCGGTGACGGAGTGTGCGCGTGACAAGGTCCAGGCTTCCTCTGGAGGGACACGCAGGGGAGGGAGCCAGGTCATTAGGGTCCGCGGTGTTGAGATGCGGCTGCCTCTCAGGGGCACTTATGTGGGCGTCTTACATGTGAGGGTCCCACTGCTTTACAGCTTATGTGTGTGGGGTGTGTGGGGAGTGTCTGTCTATGTATGGGGTGTGGGGTGGGTGTGTATGTGTGGTGAGTTAATGTGTGTGTGTGTATGTAGGTGAATGGGGGTGTGTGTGTGTGTGCGCGTGCGCACTGAGGGGTAGGGGTGTGTGGATGTGTGTAGGGAGAGTGTGTGTGTGTCAAGGAGTGTGGTGTGTAGTGTGTGTGAGGGGACTATGTGTAGTGTGTGGGGGGTGTGCGTGAGGGGAGTGTGTGTAATGTGTGGGGTGTGTGTGTGGAATGTGTGTGTGCAGGGAGTGTGTAGTGTGTGAGGGGAGTGTGTATGTGTGTGTGTGAGTGTGGGTGGTAGGTGTGCATGTGGGAGTGTGGGTGGAGTGTAGTGTGAGGGAGTGTGGGTGGTGTGTAGTGTGAGGGAGTGTGGGTGG
>NC_037668.1:53156103-53161370 GCF_003255815.1 Theropithecus gelada | reverse complement strand
GTGTAATGTGTGTGTGTGGTGTGAGGGGAGTGTGGATGTGAGGGGAGTGTGGGTGTGTGGGTCTGTGTGTGGGGAGAGTGTATGTAGTGTGTGTGAGGGGAGTGTGAATGTATGTGAGGGGAGTGTGTAATGTGTGTGTGTCTGGGAGGGATGGTGGGTGGGGTGCTAGTGGTGTGTGTGTGTGTGTGTATGAGTGTGGTCTTCCCCAACACTGTGAGGTGGGCTGGGAGAAGTACAGGCACAGTAATGAGAAGACATGGCTCTGCATTAGCTCAAGGTGCACCCCCACCCACTCTGGGCCTCAGTCTCCCCATCTCTAGATGTGTGAAGGGGGCAGGAGCTGGTGTCCCTGAGCCCCAGAACAGAGGCTGGCTCTGCTGCTTGCTGACCGTGCCAATGCCCTCGTCACACCTGGCAGCAGGAGGCTGGGCCACAAGCCTGGAAATCAGCCGATCTAATGCCAGGGAAGCTGCCAGGCTGAAGCTCACACTCCTGTACCTGCCAAGGAGGTCTGGACTTGCCACTTCCCTCCCACAGAAGAAAGTGTGGGATTCAGGCAGTGGACAAGTTACTCAGGCGCCACACGGAGGGGCTAGTGACCCCTTCTCGGCAGCTCTCAGCTCGCAGCGGGTCGGCCTCAGGGTCATCCCATTTGTGTTGGGCGCCACTGGGAGCCTGGTGGGTTTATCCTGGGTGTGAAGTCTCAGCAGTAGGACTGTCTTGGGCCTCCCCTGTTGCCCCTGAAGCTCCAGGAGGAGTGGGAAGCCAACAAGAGCAGAGGCCTAGGTAACTGAGAGGCAGTCCTAATTCCTTCTTTGTTTCTCTAGGCTGCAATTTCTGTGGTTGCAAATGGGCTACAGTCCCTGCCTGTCCTGCCTTCAGGCTTGCTCTGAAGATGCAAGAAGAGAAAATGATGTGCGTGCACTTAAGCTTATGCAAGGTGGTAATGCTATTGTGTGCTAAAAGAATACTTGTGCACCAAAAACAAAAAAAAAAACCCACAGGAAAACTGAGATGACCCTGGGCACCAAGGCCAGGGGAGGAAGGCAGACATTTGGGCGAGCGGGGCGTTATAATCCCCTCTGCTCTTTAGCAGGTCAAGGGCTCAGATTTTATTAATAGGAAACAATTTCCCATATGTGACTGACTTTGCCTAGACCTGCAGCCCCTGCCACAGCCTGAGAAGAAAATTATGCTTCCTGGCATATTTTGCTCCCTTATAATTTGCCAAGGTAACTGTTGAGCTGGGAAGCCCACACCCCTCTCAGCCCTTTTCATGGGTTCTGCTGCCTTGCCCTGGAGCAGCTCAGTCCAGCAGAGGGCTTTATCTCCTTACCCAGTCAGGCCTTGCAATTAAAATCAGCAACTGTTATTGAACTGCCTCTTCCCGTGGCCATAATCTGCAATTCAAGCTTCATTTTATCCCCATACTTTTGGATTTGCCAGTGTGTTTTGGTTAAAAATACTTTGCATTTCTGTAAGCGGTTTTTACAGGAGGCCACCTGGGGTGAGGTCATCACTGGGGGAAATTCCTGGGTGGAGTTTTCTGGGGGAGACTCGGGTTGGAAGGAAAGGCCTCAGCTGCTTTGCTACAGTGTCCCCAATGCTGCCTCTCTAGGCCCCGCTTGCACTGTTCCCTTTTGGGACAACTCGGATCATCTTTGGAAGATGGAAGTGAAATCTGTTTCCTGCAGCCTTTGACCATTCTTCCTACGCCTCTCCATGGCACACAGAGAATGCATCTCACTCCCTGCTTTCATTTTGCAGGACAGGAAACCAAGGTTCAAAGAGATACAGTGAATTCCCCCCTAAGCCATGCAGTCATTAGACTCATATCCACTTTGCCTCTGAGCCCTCACTGATGTCACAAAAATTGGGTCGGAGGCAGGGGAAAGGGAAGGGGGTCCTTGTTTGCACAGAGACAGTGGGGATGGGGGCTCTGCCAGGTCTTGGGAGGCCCTAGAGGCAGTGCCCATGGAACCTACCACTGCCAATTCTGGCTGACCATGACCATGTGACCAGGGCCCGCCTCTGCTTCCCAGAGCTGGGCTTCTCAACAGGCATGCGCATTCCAGGGGCCTGGGGGACTTGTCCACATCCTCACACCTAAGGACCCCAAACCCCATTCTGTTGCAGTGGGTGGGGCTGGGGGCTTGTGAATGATGTTCCATGGGTGACTGGCTATTATCTGGCTGAGAAACAAGTCTCTGAACAGAGAACAACTGAAAACTCTGGGACTGATTCTTTCTTGTAGGTCTAAGATGCACAGGTGAATTCATGATGTCTTTTTTTTTTTTTTTTTTTTTGGGACGGAGTCTCACTTTGTCGCCCAGGCTGGAGTGCAATGGTGCGGTCTCAGCTCACTGCAACCTCTGCCTCCCGGGTTCAAGCGATTTTCCTGCCTCAGCCTCCTGAGTAGTTGGGACTAGAGACATGTGCCACCACACCCAGCTAATTTTTGTATTTTTAGTAGAGACCGGGTTTCGCCCCATTGGCCAGGCTGGTCTTGAACTCCTGACCTCGTGATCCACCTGCCTCGGCCTCCCGTCATGCACCTGGATGAATTCATGATTTCTACACTGTTGTATAGTTTTTTTTTGTTGTTGTTGTTTTGTTTTGTTTTAATTAAAGTTAGAGCCAGGTGTGGTGGCTCATGCCTGTAATCCCAGTACTTTGGGAGGCCGAGGCAGGTGGATCATTTGAGGTCAGGAGTTCGAGACCAGCCTGGCCAACGTGGTGAAACCCTGTCTCTATTAGAAATACAAAAAAGTAGCCAGACATGCTGGCACATGCCTGTAGTCCCAGCTACTCAGGAGGCTGAGTCAGGAGAATCACTTGAACCTGGGAGGCAGAGGTTGCAGTGAGCCAAGATTCCGCTACTGCACTCCGGCCTGGGTGACAGGGCGAGGCTCTGTCTCAAAAACAAAACAAAACAAAACAAATTGAAGTTGGAAATGGGGAACCTGATCAAAGGGGCTGGGAAAGGATGCCTGGCCTCTCTTGGAGCCACTTCTAGGATGGATGACTCCACTTGGGACCCTCCCGAGAGCCTGGGGTAAAATGCAGGAGGCTCCTGCAGCAGGATAGGAGATGGAAAGCTGCAGCACTGACGGCGCCAGATAAGGTAGGTAGGATGTGGAAAACACAGGGCAGGCCTTCAGTAAACAGCAGCCATCACACCCGGCACCACAGCAGCAGACAACCACGGGCAAGCCCCCAGGATGCGTGGGAAGGCAGGTGGTGTCCAGGAGCACCGAGAGAATGCCTTGCCGGCTGCACAGCTCTGACAAACACATCCTCACTCAGCCCAGGGGCCTGGCAGGGTCTTCCTAGGAAGCCTGGGCAGGAACCTGCTGAATGAGGGGCAGTGGCGTCTCTGTACTCACGTTGCACCCAGTTCCCACTCACTGGGCTGAGGAAGTTGGGGTAGAGGCCAAAGGGCTTTTCGATCTTCCTGAGGACCTTGCGGATGTTCCTGACCTGCCGAGAGACAGACACCAAGTGAGCCTTCATGCTTCCGAAGAAGCCAACTGCACCCAGCCGGCTGAGGATGGGAGGCGGCTGGTTCAGATGCACGTAGGAAACCTTATGAGGAGGCAGGAAGGGAGAGCTGCCCAACGGACTGCAGACTCCAACCCGGGGGTGGTGACATGGCCTTGCCCTGGTGCCACATGCAGGGTGTGGCAGGGCCTGATCCATAAGCCTCTCCACTGACTGCTCTGCCTGGTGTCTGGACAGTCTCACCCCAGAACCACTGCCTGGCCAACTCCTACCCCACCCCACTCTCAACACGTCCTCATTGCTGGCTGCTTTAGGGGTCCTTTTTGAGGGGTTCTTTCGGGGAGGGTTTTTTTTTTTTGGTTTTTTTTTTTGAGACAGAGTCACACTCTGTCACTCGGGCTGGAGTGCAGTGGCATGATCTCGGCTCACTGCAACCGCTGCCTCCCAGGTTCAAGCAATGTTCACGCCTCAGCCTCCTGAGTAGCTGAGATTACAGGTCTGTGCCACCACATCCGGCTAATTTTTATATTTTTAGTAGAGACAAGGTTTCACCATGTCGGTCAAGCTGGTCTCAAACTCCTGACCTTTTTTTTTTTTTTTTGAGACAGAGTCTCACTCCATCACCCAGGCTGGAGTGCGGTGGCGCAATCTCAGCTCACTGCAACCTCCACCTCCTTCCTGGGTTCAAGTGATTCTCCCGTCTCAGCCTCCTCAGTAGCTAAGACTACAGGCATGCACCACCACGCCTGGCTAATTTTTGTATTTTTAGTAGAGATGGGGTTTCGCCATATTGGCCAGGCTGGTCCTGAACCCTTGACCTCAAGTGATCCACCAACCTCGGCCTCCCAAAGTGCTGGGATTATAGGTGTGAGCCACTGTGGCTGGCCTACGGAGGGTTCTTTTAAAGGTGGGGTTAAGTGACAGTAGCTCATTTGTTAGCTTTAGGTAAAATTGCCTTGCTAATAGGTCAAATCCAGCAATCCCACTATTGGGTATATATCCAAAGGAAAATGACATCAGTATGTTGAAGAGATTACCTATATTCCTGTGTTCATGGCAGCATTATTCAAATAGGCAAGATATGGAATCAACCTAAGTGTCCATCAACAGATGAATGAATAAAGAAAATGTGGTATAGCCAGGCATGGTGGCTCACGCCTGTAATCCCAGCACTTTGGGAGGCCAAGGGAGGTGGATCACTTGAGGCCAGGAGTTTGAGACCAGTTGTGGCAACATGGTGAAACCCCATCTCTACTAAAAATACAAAAATTAGCCAGGCATGGTGGCACAGGCCTGTAATCTCAGCTACTCAGGAGGTGGAGGCAGGGGCACTGCTTGAACCTGGGAGGCAGAGGTTGCAGTGAGCAGAGATGGCGCTATTGCACTCCAGCCTGGACGCTGTTTAAAAAAAAAAAGAAAGAAAAGAAAATGTGATACAGTATAGGCTAGGGGTGGTGGCTTACTCGTATAATCCCAGCACTTTGGGAGGCTGAGTTGGACAGATTGTCTGAGCCCAGGAGTTTGAGACCAGCCTGGGTAATACGGCGAAACCATCTCTACAAAACATACAAAAATTAGCTGGGTGTGATGGCACATTCTTGTAGTCCCAGCTACTCAGGAGGCTGAGGTGGGAGGATCGTTTAAGCCCAGGAGATTGAGGCTGGAGTGAGCTATAATCATGCCATTCCACTTCAGCCTGGGCAACAGAGTGAGACCCTGCCTCAAAAAAAAAAAAAAAAAAAAAAAAAAAAAAAAAAAAAAGTGGT